>NC_142734.1:33610195-33892695 GCF_051943395.1 Hippocampus bargibanti
CAATAAAAACGAAATGAAATAATCGTTTACCTGCAACACAGTATGGCAGAAGGGATGGGTGAAGTCGCATGGGTTTCATCTTGTGAATAATTGCGCAACAGAAAAGCACTATGAAGCACAAGTGCTTCAAAACTTGTCAATGGGCAGCCATCTTGCACCGCCACAAAACTTGAATTCAATAATGATATAAAAAGTACAGTGAGACCTCAACTTACGAACTTAATTGGTTCCCAGACAGAGTGTGTAAGGCGAAAAGTGTGTATCTTGAAGAAAAAATCCCATAGGAAACCATTAAAATGGGAATAATCCGTTCCGGGGTTTCCATAAAATCTACTTTTCAACTAAATAAGTCTTAAAACTACACACAACATATTCTTATTCTATGTATAATAAATGTGCTATTGTATTGTAATGAAAAAAAATATACGGCATTGTATCATAAAGTCACTTTATTTACATTTGTGATGGTCATTTATTTTTTGATGGAATGGCGTTAGAGGTCGAAGGTCAAAGGGAATTGCTGTTTGGAAAGAGAGGCGCATTAGTCATTGAGGACTGTAATTAAAGAAATAAACTGTGCTGTAAAATAAAGTTTTATTTACCTTTTTGATGGTCGTTGATGGCTTATGGAAGGAGAGTCACCTTCCATAAGGACCGTTGGTAACTTAACCTCTGGTGCTGTTCGGTCGTGTGCATCCACCGAAGATCACTCCGCCAGCCGTGGTGGGTGTGTATTATGAAAATAGTGCTTATTATAAGGTTTAATTTTCATAAATTTAACGTTTGTAAGACGAAAAGTTTGTAAGATAAAGTGTTTGTAAGTTGAGGTCTCACTGTAATCTGGACTCGAAAGGAATCAGGGAACAAATCAGATACAATAGACAGTACAAAAGGGGAAACAAAATAAAATATTGTCATGAAAATGCGAGTTAATCCAGACCATCTGAGAAATGCGACTCACCATAAGACTTGTCCAAGTAGGTGTGAGAACTATGGGCGGGACTTTGTGCCATACTGTGCGCCGCTGCGTCACTTCCGTCATAATTTAATAATGTTAGTGCACAAATCCGTTACACATATATAAGGTGCACCATACCATAAGGCACACCTACATTATAAGACAGTAGAGGCTGGGGTGACGCACAACTTCTTCTGCGTGGGGAAATGGAGTCGGTGGCTGCTGACAGTAGTTGCCAAACCTTTTGTGGTTCAATATTACTTCACATATAAGGTGGATATAAGGCGCAAGGCCATATTTTGAAGGAAATTAAGGCTTTTGGGTGCACCTTATACACCGGGAAATATGGTACATGTGAGTTTTGCAGCTTGGCATTTGACGTGTCACTGGTTAGAGTCTAGCACGACAAACTAAGAGTCCTTATGGGCCTGGTCGAAGACTCTTTTTGAAATATGAAAGACAAGCCATTAACTCTTTGAACTCTTTCAACAGTAGCCAAAATGGAACTGTATAGTGCCACTTAGCAGTTTTTTTTTGACAACGATAGCGTGTTCTACCGGAAACAAATTCCTTGTGTGTTCTACATACTTGGCAATAAAAATGATTCTGATTCTGATTCTGATTCTGAAGAGAAGACTACATCAGATCCTCTTTCCGGTGTGCTTACTCACCGCCCGAAAATGAACTTTGCCGCCTTTCTACGCGTTGACTCTTTCTTACTCCTACGAAAAACAAGATTAAGTCTGCTTGTCTTGATATTGGGCTGACCGCCTTCCAAACGGAAGCCGACACGGGCCGTGGGTGGCTTTTGGAAGGAGGCGCTCGTTAATTAAAGATAGGCTAATTACCACTGCTTCTTAGTCGGGCTTTTACGGCGCTGATAAGAGGATAATCCCGCAGTGAAAGGCGGTGATCGAAGTGGTCTCTTCTAGACCGGGCCTCCTGCTCAGCTGGGTCCAAAGAAAATGCATGCCAACAACCCTCCCAACCCTCCCACAGCGCTTTAATTTCGCCGCACTCCTCTAAAGTATAGAATATTCAAGCAGACTGCACTTCAGTGGAGGAAGCCTGCATGAAAGACTCCGAAGATTTCAGCCATTGCTTGTTAGGCGGAGGGTTTGAGAGCTTCCTTTTCAGCGACATCAACGTACTCATTTCAGTTTGGTTAAGAAAAAAGTAGCCCGATAGTTCATGCCGTGAAAGTCTTAACGTGGAATGTTGAATATAGTCCGCATAGAAACGCGACGGCGGCTTTTCTGTGGGACGGTAAGCTTGTAAGGATCTACAGTCAAACCGCGGTTTTTGAAGATTTCGTTTTCGACAAAAAAAATGTAGTTTTTTTTATACTTGGGTTACAAACAAAAATCGGTTCTTGAGCAAACTGAGTGCACCTGAACGCACCACTTAAATCCTCCCCACTTCCTGATACGTCACTTCCTTGTGTCGTGTCTCATTGTGACCGACACGTTGTCCTTGTGTAGCGTTACATTTTGGATTGGATTGCATTGGATTGGATTTACCTTTATTAGTCTCGCAGTGGTGAAATTAACATTTCACAGCAGCAGAATTATGAAAGGAAGATGAAAGGAATGAAAGAAGTAGAAAAAAATACAGGAGCTGATGGAAAGCCAGCCACTCTCGCGGTGCCATCTTGAAGCCAAAAGAAAAAAAAACTAAATGACAAATAATTTGAGCAGGCGTGTTTGTATTGTTCAATCACGATAAGCATTGATTACATTGATTATAATGGAAAATGGTTCGGTTTCCGACTAATTGGTTTACAACAGGTTTCTGGAACGGATTATGGTCAAAAAACGAGTTTTGTCTGTACTAGACAACGGCGACATAGTGGAATCGCTTGAATTCATTTACCGGAGACTTGCAGCGGCACCGACAAATATACACATTACACGTGTCGGCTCACATGTAAATAATCACTTTTACAGTCCATCTTGCAGTCACATGACTGAAAGGTTGCACCACCCGACGATCGTTCACGTGTCTCTAACCCATATTTTGTCACGGGGAGTTGGCCATTAGCGCTCACTGGGCTCCCCCCCCCCACCCCCCATATGCTTGGACGGCACAGATCTATAATTCAGGGGTGGCAGATGTCCCCATGCATTATTCATGAGTGGCGTTCCATGCCACGCTAGCGAGCCAGCCAGTCGGGGAACCATTGCAAGGTTTTTGCATAAAGCAGGACTTTTCAATATTGACCTTTTGAGTGGCCCTTCCCCCTTCAAATAGGTCAAATTTTATGACATTGCTCCGTTGTCTCCGTAGCATGCGGGCGGAAACATCAAATTCATCAGATCATATTATTTCCGATACTTGTGGGGTTGAGAAAAATTGGCTTGGCTTTTATTTAGCCTCGCTTTTATAATTGTAAAACCATCTCAGTTGGGATAATGTGGGAGTCCCAAACGTTTTGAACCTACTCCAATTATGAAAACTCAAGCTGCAAGCAGAGTAATTTCAAGTACTTTTTCCAATCCATAGGGGGCACTGTATAACCTCGAATTTGGGGTTTTTCGGCCCTCTTCTCAATAAAAAAAAGAAAAGGCGGAAATGCCAGCTTCCCTGGCATTGGCTGTGGGTAAAAAAAAATCTCCCTTTACCAGAAAATGCATGTTCCACTCTGTCACGCTGTTAAGCTTTGGGTTGTGAGTGAGAGAATGACATCACTGTGGTTTGAATGAGCTTCCTCTGGGTGGCACGTCTGGACTGTTGCTCCCTCATGCCGTCACAGGATATAAAAGCACTGGGGATTTTGCGTCGTTCCAGTTTCCCCCAATCTGTCGGGCCAACAACTCCCAAAGAGCGACAGTTCGAACCATAAGTGTAGACGGGGGCCTCCGTCATGTCTGCCACTCCTTTGCTTCACTGCCCAAACTGAAGTAACACTGCACGTCTAAGTGCCCAATTACGATTTAGTGCTGACATCAGATTTTTTTTTAAGTTATTATTTCAATCTACATATATTTTTACATTCTCCTGAACAATGTCACTGTTTAAATCAGAGGTGTCAAAGTCAAGGCCTGGGGGCCAAATCTGGCCCTCAACATCAATTTATTCGGCCCACAAAAGCAAATCAATCTTGTGAAATTTCATGATGCTTGCTTAAGTCTGAACCAAAATTTCAAATTGTCCCATGAAAACCATAATAACAGTCATTATTTTTGACTTCATATTTGAACATTAGTGATTCATGAATTTGTTGTGCCCTCTTTATGTAATATAAGGCGAGGATTAAACATTCTAATGGCTTTTCCAAATTCATAACGACCCCTGGAAAGAAACCATAACTACAAGGTGGCAAAAAATGAGTTTGACACCCTTGGTTTACGTTCACCGAACCCGACGCAATAACCCGCTAGCACTTGGGACTAAAATGCTAAATAACAACTACACAAGCGTCAACACAAATGCAACAATAGTAAGTAAGGGTGTAAACAGCTACACAAGAGTGACGTTTTAAACATTTGAAAATAATAAGCATTTTTCCCAATAGAAAGTGAACAATTCCAATGTTATGGCAGCAAAGAAGATAGTGGGAGTGTACATTAACTATCATATCTAAATTTAAAATATCCGTGCACGTGTTCATATCAGTAGGCAATAAGACTGAGCAGAATAAATATAAGTCAATCGTGTATATATGGCAAATGTTCATGAATAATAAATAATGTGTATGCAAAAGTGAATGGCAAATTGTATAGAAATAAATAGATGATATATTTGCGGATGGCGGGTGGAAACCATGCATTTCCCCATGCCTCAGTTTTCACTAAAAATTGTTGAGGAATTAATATTTCACCGTCAAAGAAAGACATTGAAATGGAAAAATAAACATACTCATGCGAATACAGCCAAATACTATTGAAGTGTGAGAAAAAAAATTGTAACAATGATGAGAATTTATGTTCCGAATCGTGTGATTCCTGAAAACTTCAGTAGCAAAACATTTTTACAGTGACTGTAGTTTTATTGACCAGTGACGTGCAGTTAGGGTGGCAGGTTTAAAGGACAACCGACGTCACTTTTTTGTTTCCTAACTGACACCAGAAAAACGTTTTATAGCATCTAAAATACCCAAAACATGCAGCCCTGTAACTAAATAAAATTACGTATTTCTAAAAAGTACTTATCAGGACAGTATCAGTAGTTATTGTCCGTATTGGTGACTACTAAGGAATTGAGTAGACATATTGGGGGAAAAAAGTCAGACATTTCTAAAGAGAATAGCAATTCACAAATATCCGATTTCATGTGATTTGTCACTACAAAAATAACCATCCATTTTCAGTCGGCTTGGTGTAAACATCGGATTTAGGCTAGCAGTTTGAACAAGGGCTAAATGCTCCGAACTTACTGGTTTCGCAGCAGAGGTTAATAGAAATCGCTAATAGTGACCAAAAGAATGACAACAGAAGGCTACCGCTCAAGAGTAACAACAATAACAACAGTTGCCCATTGTCAATTGCATCAGGACAAATTCATCTCTTGTTGACCTTTGCCCTTTTGTTTGTCCGAGATGAGCCAATCATTCGTGCGTTGAGGTTTGTGGACACATTGACAAACAACTCTTAACTGCGGGTTCGCTTTGTTTGCGTTTCATGCTCTTCATCAAACTGTATTTGAGGCAACGCTCTGAGGCTGGAATCTTTTTTTTTTTTTGCTATATGATGGAGGAAACGCTACCTGGAGGATACGGCAGCTTTGTGCGTCACTACCCTCACGTTTGTACGTGGATAGAGTGGGAGATCAAACCAGCACACACACATCCACACACAAAACCGAGATCACAAGCTGCCGCCAGCGCAAAGCCCGTCCGGCGCTGAACTGGCAACCCGATACCTCCTCCGGAGCCTGGTGGATGGTTCGAGTGGGTGTGGGAGCAGGCTTCCATAAAGTCTGTCCCGCCGGTTGGCAGTAACCTGAGCTCCAAGCAGACAGCCGCCGTGCCTCGCCGCCAGGAACTTTGTGTGTGTGTGTGTTGGGGGGGTTGTGCGTCACCGTGCGCACACATGAGACATGTTGTCACACGTTGGGATGAGGCATATGTGCATTCAGTACGGAGACCAACATCAAAACCTCACCTTGACTTCCCTTGTCACGAAACTTCCATCATTTCAAAATGTCTGCCTTTTTTTGCCCTCTGTTGTTCTCGCTCCCTAATTTTGAGGACACAAGCTTCCCTCTTCAAACCCCCTTCCCCCTTCCCTTCCCTTTTTTTTTTTTTTTTTTTACCCTCAGCAAGCTTCGACGTGACCGCCATCCAAAACATCTAAGACGTCAGTGAGCAGAAAAACTGCCGTCAGCTGCCATATTGCAGGCTGTGGCTGCCAGGATGCTGGCCTTTATGGCTATGCACGCGGTGTGTTTGCCAAAGGGACTGGGGGGGGGGGGGGGGGGGGTTGCGAGGGTGACGGCCGCTTGCCTCTGGGCTGGCAGCGGGTCAGAATCCCCACACCCCCCACCCCCATCACCACCTCCATCGGCGTTTTGCGGCGGGTGAGGAAGTTAACTGAGCCACGGCACAGCCAAGATTCTTTGCTGAGATATTGACAGGTTGGAACCTGAGGGCGCCTGCAGGATAGGAACACACTGCCAGAGGCTTGCTTCGCTCGCCGCTTAGCAGGGAGGGAGGCGCATGAGAGGGAGCGAGCGATGAACGGGGCGACTTGGAGGCGAGATGGAAAGAGTGCGTGAGCCAGGGGTCTCTCGGGGTGTCCGACATGAGTTGGAAGGTTGCAAAGGGATGACGTTTTGGGTGATGTTTGTTACGGCCCAATGTGATGATTTACAACAGGCAATGTCTTCAGTATTTCATGCGCGGGGTATAAATCAAATCCACTAAAGTCCTCGCGTACACTCTCACTCACTTCTTTTTGTAATGACCTAAGATGCTACCCGATGGCGCCAAAGCTCCGGCAAAGTGGAACGTCGTCATTGGTGAGTGGCGCTGGCTACAGAGTGCAGCGGGGTGGAACTAAACATTTGACCCCGCCACCAATTTTTTTTTGTTCATGATTTCCATGGCGGTTTTTAACATAGCGTCATGTGACGCCATGTTTACTTTTGAAAACTTTATTGGCTGTTGAAAATGAAAAAAAACAATCACCCAATAGTCATTTGGGGTGGAGCTAAATTGGACGTTGGTGGTTGTAACCACCATTTCACTGCCATTCTGGTTTCAGTCCTTGTGGGTGTGCTGGAGAGCAGTCCCTTCAAGGACAACCGACGCCTACGGACAAGTTGTGTCCGTAATTTGGAAAATCACTTCAAATGACTTCTACTGAGCGTATTTTACATAGATTCCACCGCATATACATATATATTTTACGTTTTTACGTTATTCGGGGCCACAGCTCATGTGTGGCCCCGAATATGGCTGATGAAAAACTGCCACGCCTTCCATTAATGAAGTTACCCATCCTCGGTTTAGACGATGAATAATGGCAATTTGAAACATCATCAATTTCTGTCCTGTTGTTTTCACTATTTGTTTCAGTACATATGGTCAACATGTTTGCTTGTTGCACAATCCGCGCCGAGCTCTGTGATGTGGCAAAAAATATAGGTCCTCTGGTTCAGGGTTATTCGCCATGGCAACGGTTGACCAGGTCAAAAGGTGAGTCGCTTAGCTAAGGAGGCTGCTGGCAGTTGTTTGTTGATGTTAGTTTTTTTTTCGACAGCGATGACCCTGACCTTCACGCAAATCAATACTGCCTCCTTAAACTTTCATTTGTCCTCGTTCACACTCACGCCAGACAGAATGGGTGAAAATGGAGGCTGTCCCAGAATAAAAATAATGTGCTAATAATAACATGAGATAATGATGAAGTTATGCAAGTGTGTAATGTGTGTGGATTACCTATCCAGGACAAAAATGCTATGCTTTAACTGAACTTTTGTCCATGGAATTTTTCAAGTTTGACTAAATGTCGGTGCATATTCTTACGGGAATACACATCCTAGTAACATTTCTAAACACCTTTATTTTGTCATCTGAAGCCATTCCTGAATTTTGTTTTCGCTTATCGAACACGGTTCCAATGTAAGAGGTGTGAGAAAACCAGAAATGATTAGAGCTCTGTTTCATATCATTGTCTTTGGGCCGAAAGGAAATATGGCTTTGTGCTCTTTTAACAATGTCGTGTTCATGTTTGATCAAACGTGGTGTTTGGGGGGTTCCTGAAAATGACATAAAGTTGCAAAAATGTAAAATATATAGATACAATTGAACTGATTGAGGGGCATAAGCATGTCGGCCTCACAGAGCAAAGATGCAGGGTTCATGTGTGGATGGATGGATGGGTGGATGGATTGATTGATGAATTGATGGGGTGGATGGATGGATGAATGGGGCGGATGGATGGATGAATTTTGGGTGGGTTTGGATGTATGGCTGTATGGATGCATGGATGGATTTTGGTTGGTTTGGATGGATGGATTTGGATGGATGGATGGTTGATGGATGGATGTATTTGGATGGATGGGTGGATGGATTTTGGTTGGGTTTGGATGGATGGTTGGATGGATGGGGTGGATGATGGATGGGGTGGATGATGGATGGATGGATGGATGATGGATGGATGGATGTATTTGGATGGATGTATGTATATGGGTGGATGGATTTTGGTTGGGTTTGGATGTATAGTTGGATGGATGGATGATGGATGGATTCATGGGTGGAGGGATGGGTGGATTTGGATGGATGTATTTGGTTGGATGAATGGATCGATGGACGGTCTATCATTTTATTGGAAAAATTATATAGAATTGAGTCACAAGCAAAGTTATGTATCCAACTAAGTACGTAAATTGAGATACCACTTGATTCTAAGCCCTAAACCAAAATGGCTTTCTTGTACTCATATGCAAAATGAATTAAAAAATAGCTTTTGGTCTTTTTCATCTTTAGGTTTACATTTTTGGGGTGTTTCATGTGTGCACCATTAACCAGGTCGGCACAGTAAACAACACATTTTTATGTACACCATTTTCACAACAGCTGCGGCTGTAACGAAGCACCGTTAACTCAAAGATTGTTTTGCACGCTATTCATGTAGGGAGTCGTTCCTATACAGGAAATCCTATTCAAAAGCTCCTTCCTGTCACCCCTTTCCTTCTTCATTGCCGTGCTTTTGTGTCTTTCGATGCTTTTTTTGTGACTACTTTCACGACCCATAATCCTTTGCGTGACCCATGAGGCTTTACTCCACCGCAGAGCTGCAAGGCTTTGTGGGAAGTATTATTTGTTTTTGTTTGGTTTGTTTCTTCATTTGCCTGATTGCCCCATTTGCTCTGGTATCACCTCATCAGCATAACTAAGCCTATGTTGCCTAAGCAGTCTGTTGTATGAACGATCCAAATTGAACCTCACCCCACCATGGTGGTTTAGGGAAGGATTTTGCTGTTTTATGAAAATAGCTTCTTTTACTCCCCTTTCAAACCATCTATTTTCTTTCGCTAAGATTTTAACCTCATTGTCGTCAAATAAGTGGTTGCTAGCTTTTAGGTGCATATGTACTGCCGATTGAGGCCCACTAGTATTATCCCTGCGATGTTGAAAGTCTTTTTTTGGAGAATTTGTTTAAAACTAAACACATTTGTTTAAAACTAAACACATTTGTTTAAAACTAACATCCGACACCTTCAACGTGCAGTACAAGTACAGATGACGGCTGATGAAACGCTGACGTACAAATGACGGCTGAAGAAACCTTTTCATCGATAAAGACTAAATGGAATTAATTCGGTGTGCAGTTTCTTTGAAAAGAACAGACTGGTCAAAATTCATTTGTGAGCATTTGATTAGTCAGTGGGCATACAGAATAAAAGTGGAGATAGGAATTGGATTTCCTGTTAAAAAAAAAAAGATGAGCTCATTCACTGCCATTCCGGAATTTGTTTGGGAATTGAAAAAAAGCATGAGGTGGAACACCATTCCCAAATTTGTTCGGTTTTGTTTTTTTCTTGTGAGGTGGTGCGTTTCAAGCTTTGTTCAGACCTGTAACAATGTTTTTTCTTCCCACGAGGCAGCATTTGCCTTTTGTATACAGTCGCCCCCATTTCAAGCTCAGACAACTCCAAACCCATATAACTTAGAAATTAACTCTGACAGAAGACAGTCTAAAGTTTCTTACGCTGCATTTAATGTTTATGTAATGATATACTGTGAGTAATTGATCCAAATTGTGGGGTTAAAAAAAACAACAATTTGTGAGCATAACGATCGCGCCATGGGTGGCTCAAAAGCCGATGATTTCTCAAATAATTTTTAATCAGAAGGATTTTGCAGACCAGTGATCAATTTAGCAAAAATCAGTCAAACCTTGGCTTGAATTCTACTGCTTTCTTTGATTGACAGTATTCAAAATTTTAGGGAGACACTGCTGTTTGCTCATCACCCCTCCCCACCTTTCACCTATCTCTCGAGGTGACATCAAATGATCACAAAGATGACAATATCACCGTCACACGTTTATCGTCAAGTTTTTGAGCCAAACTCAACGTGATTTGAAATTCCTCCTTCATGTGGTTTATTTCGTGTTAGTATGTGGGTTTCTAAGCCACGCCGCGGATCATCTCCAGGGTTTGGCTTTCGTAGCGCCGGGAGGGCTGCACCGTGGCCGTTCGGCCTTGCGTGAAGCAGCAGCAGCACAGGAAACGCGTCAAAGCGCTGAAAGCTAACTGATGCCAGATGTCTGAATTGAGCAGCCGGGGGGACTCTCCACGTAGAGTGTCAACTGGGGAAGTTGGCTTCCTCCTGTTATGCTGTCGCTCTGAGCTTGTCGTTTGTCTTCAACTTGTTTTCCTCTAAAGAGGCTGCTGAAAAAGTACACAGTCAACAACACACGTAGACGCATGAAAAACTACAAGTTCGTTTGCGATCCAGGTTGTTAGTCGTTGACTGTCCTCGACAACACTCTTCTTCGACACTTTGTATTTCCTACCAGTAGAGTGCATTACCGCCATCTTGCGGCGATACAGAACACCGTCAATCAAAAAGTCGATCGGCCCGTTGAAAATTATGCCATCATTTGGAAAAGTCTTTGAAGGACGCAGCCCGTGAGGGGGTCATTTGAAGGACGCAGCCTCCAAATTGGTTCCTCTTGCATTAGTCATCAGGTTGTATTTGCTGTCCGAGGTCATTGCATGTTCACCGTCAAGTAAAAAGAAATGCACTGAATTCTGTTCAACGCATTGCAAAATCATTTCAGCAGGATTGAGGGAAACGACATTTTGCTGATATGCTGCACACAAATGGAATAAGTTGCCATTGGAAATGGAGTCATCCCCAAGTACTTTAAATACAGTCAAACCTCAGATTTTGAAGGTCTCAGTTCTCGACCAAAGATTTCAGGTTTTTTATGCCTCTGTTTACAGCCAAATATTGTTTCTCGACCAAACTGAGTGCACTTGAATGCACCACTTGACTCCCCCCCGCTTCCTTAAATGTCACATTCCTCATGTGACGTCTCATTGTGACGAGACATATTCCTCGTGTAGCGATCCATTTTGAACAGGCGTGTTTGGATTCTTCAATCACTATAAAAAAAGCAGACATTGATTACATTGATTATAAATGGGAACTGTTCCGGTTTTCAACCAACTTGATTTTTGAACAGGTTTCTGGAACGCATTGTGGTTGAAAACTGAGGTTCGACTGTGATTTTTTTAACGTTTTCTCCGCCCACAAAACATTTCCTTCAATTAAGGTCTTTCAAATGTCTTTAAAGTCAAATTCAATTGACTTTTTAGTCATTTAAAAAAATCATTAGAATTTATTTCATTTCCTTTTTAAATCTTTTTATTCCATATCTGTATATTCAATATCTGTTGTGAATAAGATGTTTTGTTCATTTGAATTTTGTTGTTCAAACCTTTAGATGTGGTGTGAAGGACTTTGAGTGGTGCGGTGTATGGCGTACTATATAAATAAATTTGCCGTGTGTTATCTATTGATGCCATGAAAAATGTCGCGATTTACAAGGCGGTGGTAGTGGTGGACCCCAAAAATGCAGACAGAAGGGAGGAACGTGTAATTGACAAATTGTATTAAATAAACTCAACAGCTACAAAATCTCAAACAACAAAGTCATCAGAACAAAAAGGTCCAAAGTACCAAACAAAACCACGAGTAAAACATGACAAGACGAAACAAACTTGACAGGGTGAAACCAACAATAACCCGACACTGAATTGTCGTGCCGGGAGTCTTTTTAACTGCCACTGATTAAAAAGACCAACACCTGTGCCGCTGCAGGCAGGGCCCTACAGTGCCACCCGTTGGTCATAAACTGAACCGCGACAAAAAAAAAAAACGAGACAAATTCAAATAAGTGCTTGAGTAAAACCAAAAATCCAACAAATATAGTTTCGGCAATGAATGGGTGGCTAGTTTAGCCCAATAAACGCTCATCATACGGCGTCCGCTATCCCCTACACGGGTGAAGTAAGCCACTCGCATTCCAGTTCCAAGACGGAAAAACTTGTGTTCCAGCCATTATCCCGGAAGAGATTGTTTGACCTTGGCGATTCCGCTGCGTCGCAAAGCGCCCGTTGAACACCATTGTATGACTCTCCCCATTAGACTAGGCGTGATATGCACTTATTATTAGGTGTGACCAGAATAGAAAAGCTTATCACATGCAAATGAACTCTTATAGGCTGGAATCTTCTGCTGCTTCATTTCTTTCAAGCTCAGCCCCCACGCACCTCCTCCCCTTCCTCTTTGAAAGCGTCCATAGTGGGAGATGGCCTGCTTTCTATGCCTGGAAGCGTCGCCTGCCCTCCTCCGCTTCACTACCCTCTGACTTTCCCTCACATATACAGTATAGACACATTTAGGCACACATACACGGGCCTATACTGGTTCAGTCATGCACAGCAATCAGACATGGCACATGCACACACATGACGCCCTGTGCGCCGGCAGACGCCGTACGCGCAGGACTCCAGCTGAGCCTGCGGTCCTGCCGATGCGGCCTCGCCTCACGTCCGTCTTATCCCCGCACCATGGCAACAACGCCACACACACCTCAGGCGGGTAAAAGGGATGCGTTATCAAAGCTTTGCGAAAGATAGATACACTCGTAAACAGCCTTAAATCCCGGTGAAAGTGGCTGACTTGTATGTACGGGATGTAAGACACGACACGCAGGGGCAGTAAAATGGAGGCCATCAGTGTTTTTTGGTTGGGCCATTTTTCTTTACTGATTCGAGGTGAATTGATAAAGCCAGAAGGTCCTGAATGTCTCTGTCTGAGAGTGGCTTTCAGCAGGCTGTTAGTCTTTTTGTCACAGACGCACACACACACGCACACACCCTGTCCCCTCTGACCTGGGCCATTTCCTGCTCCTGGCTGATCTATTGGCTGACGCCTGCCCTGTGACTGCAGAGGAAAAAGAGGAGGGGAAAGAATGTGTGTGCACTTGCGGCCTGTCCCCGCGAATCGATATCCGTCTCGTATCCGTGAGCCGCGCCTGACCCCTGATTGACCTTGCTCAGCGGTGCCAGTCGGCGTTTTGTTTTTCCATCGGTTTCTAAAAAACGTGAGGAGCACATCAAGTTTGACTCCCCCCGCTTCCCGATCCTGCGATGTTGAGACCATTAGATTACACTTTGCTCTGATTGCAGACTGTATTTCTATCTAGATTCAATTAAAACAACAACAGAGAAAGACAGGGAGGTGAAATAAAATGGCGAAAGTGGACTATAGCTGGCCTTGTTGTGCTCACTTCTGAGCTTTTTGCAAGTCGGTTGTGACGCAAGCGCGCCGGATGAAGTCAGCCTTGCGTGTTGTTGGTCGGTGTGTGCTGATAGACGCTCGGGCTCGCAGGCTTAGCGGGGCGGCGGGTGCTTGCCGCCGCCGGCACTAATTGAACCCTGCCGCTGATGGGGGGGAGGGAAGCGAGGGCGGCGGTAGAGGTAGGGGGTAGGGGGAGGCTGTCAATGAGGGAGAGAGGGGAGGGGGTAAATAGCGCAGTGAGGGCGACGCACCCCTCAGGGGGTTGAGTCCCTGCCTGCCTGCCTTTTTGCTCTGCCGCTCCCTCCAACCCCCGCCTGAGTTTCCCCCTCCCGCCCTCCCGCCGTCCGTCTAAATAGCCGTGCAGGCGCTCCAGGGCTTCCTGCGCCTTATCTGCTGATAATTGGGCGCTAGAGCTCCACAGCTCGCTTATGAAATATAGATTCCTGACGGAGGGGAAGGACGGCATAGCGGCTGGGGAGGGGGGATGGAGGGTTGTGGTTGTGGTGGAAGGAGTGTGCAATCAGAGAAAAGCCCCTGGTCCTAACAGACAGTATGTGGTGCTACGCAAAAATAGCCTCGGCAGCCGGTAACAAAACTCCCCACGCCTCACCAGAAATTTGCTGAAAAGTGTATAAAACATTGCAAGGCAAAGAAGCACCAGGGCCGGCAAACTAGTTTTCAAATTCATCGTCAAAACTAATAACTGTTATTGTGGTTTACATGGGACAATTTGAAATTTTGGTTCAGACTTTTGCTAGCATGGAACTTGACCTATTCGATATGCTTTCTCGGGCCGAATAAAATGATGTAGTGGGCCAGATTTGGCCCCCTGGTCTTGACTTTGACACCTGTGCTGTGTAGTATACCCGTGAATAATTAGTTTGTATCCGTTTTTGCTTTTCATGTGTTAACCTCGAACTTGTTACAGGGATGCTAATATTGATCAATCGCTCAATTTTGCAAGATAGTTTACCATGAAGGTAGCGTAGCTTTTTTTTGTGTTTAACCCTTTCATGCACCATGTCACTTAATAACATGATAAACCATCCAATGTAACGACTGTCCCGAAAAGGGTTTCATATGTAGAAAGATCTGGAATCGGTTAGGAGTATCAAAAATATATGTGCGAGGTTGCAAAAGAAACCTATTTTCCATCTGAAACCCACGTTTCTTCAGAATACACCGAATGGGATAGATTGTGTTCATGTTTTTTTTTCTTCAAAAGCATTCCAAATGACCTTTTTGTCAAAACTAGAAACTGGCTTTTGTTTGGAATGGCGTCTTTTATGATATGCTGGTGCTAGCAGTGGCAACTTCACATTGAGTTGCATCGCACATTTCCCCAAAATTGTAAAACTTGGGAAAAAAAATGCACGATGTTACTTCTCTTCTGGTCCAGCCACCCTTGAGGCAAAAACACAAGCACACACAAACACATGCACGAATGCAGGCAGGTCTGTACATGTGCCAATTAGCTGGCGAGCTGTTGGGTTAATGAATAGGCAACAAACTGCTTGCCTGTGAGGGATGGACTGCGAGTTAATGTATGACTCTCTGCAACTTTAACGTCTGTGAAGGCATTGACTCACCGACGGGTTCGACCACAGCAAACACACAAAGTCTGCAAGTGTTTGTTGGCTAGTATGGCCCTCTTTTCTTTATCCAAAGCTCCTCCATGCTAAAAAAATGGCCCTTTTTTATCAGGAAGGAGTATTCAAATCAACATGAATTTATTTTCTATGGACCTTTTCTTCTGAAGAAATGTGAGCTCCACTCATGCAAATAAAAACGCTCGGTCAGTTTCAAGATGTCTGTCCATCTTTATCAAATAAATATTGTGTTGTTTGTCCAATCCTAAACCTTTATTTGTTGGACCCAACCCACTGTCTTATGCTCGATGATGTATTGACCTTGACTCAGAAATGCCGTCGCAAAAGCTTCTTGTCCATTGGATGAGTTGCAGTTCTGCAGCAAACTAATTAATTTCAATTACAATTAGCACGGTTGCCCAACGGCTGATTTATTGCCTTGCTTTCATCCTGGATGTTCCCCTTTGCATTAATCACCCTCACGCTGGTCCGTTTGATCTTCATCTCTTCATCTTCCTGCCATGTGCTTTCCTGGACCGCCCACTCCACCACCACCACCACCACCACCTCTACACACCCCTGTAAACTCGTCTCCTCCCTCATTTTGACCCGCGGGGGACAACAAAGTGTCCTTATCGCACCTGAAAAAAGGGGCGGTGCTTCATGTTGCATCACTGGACTGCAATGCACAAACATTTTTTTCAAGCATTATTAGAATAAATTAATGAGCCCCCCCCAAATGATTGTATACAGCCAAGCAAACAAAAATAAAATGAACAACAACAATATAGCTATTTCTCAACATATTATATTTTCCCGTGTATAAGGCGTACCCAAAAACCTTGATTTTCCTCCAAAGATCACCCTGCGCCTTATACACAGGTGCGCCTTATACATGAAGTAATCTATCTATCTATCTATCTATCTATCTATCTATCTATCTATCTATCTATCTATCTATCTATCTATCTATCTATCTATCTATCTATCTATCTATCTATCTATCTATCTATCTATCTATCTATCTATCTATCTATCTATCTATCTATCTATCTATCTACATACATACATACACGTGTATATATACATACACACACTCACAGTACTCTGAATGAACAAGCCATTGATCATAGGATACAAATAGTGTCACTGATACTATTCACTCCAGTTGGCTGTTAGCTAGCTAGCTGCATGCATAGATTTCAGAGATTGGTATAAATTATGAGATAGTACGCGAGAGCAAATAAAATGGCTTTATCTCATAAATTCAGCCCAGCAAAACATTGCTTTCACCTTTTATGATGATATTAAGGCGTTTCCATTGTGGGAGGACCAGAGAGTCATGAGTTATGTGATGATAAAATGAACATTTTTTTTTTTTTTTTTTTTTTACTCTTCACAATCTCTCCCGTTTTCATATCTGAACTTTTGGAAGGAAACGTTGTCATTGATAAGTGCATGAAAATCAAGGAAAGTGCACATCCGCCCACCCACTCACACTAACACATGCACACCAACACACTGGGTGGGGGCGCTGTATTGGGTTTGCTCCAGGAAATACGGCTCCTCCAAAGCTCTGGTCAGATGAAAGGCGAAGAGAACCAAATCGATTGAGAAAGGCTGCGTGTGTGTGTGTGTGTGTGTGTGTGTGTGTGTGTGTGTGTGTGTGTGTGTGTGTGTGTGTGTGTGTGTGTGTGTGTGTGTGTGTTTGTGTGGGCGTTGTGGCTGGGGGGGGCTGTGGTGTGTCTGCGTGATGCAAGGCCGCCAGCCAGGCGAAGAGCAAAAGGCCAGAAGGGTTCTATAGGGTTGGGCGGGGGAGTTGAGCGACGGGGGGTGCGGTGCCGTGTCGGTCTGTCCGTCGGTTGGTGTGGAGAGTTGTCGCTGTGGCCCTGTGGCTCTGGCAGAGATCCTCCCCCTCCCCTACCCCGTCAATAGGGAATGTACAGCACGTACACGCACGCATGCATGCATGCATGCAAGCACCATGGCGGCCCCAATCTGTTGCCGATGAGAGCTGTCAGCAAATGAAACAACATGGCTGAGCTAATCCTGTGGTGATGCCTTTAGGATTTAGCAGAGATTTCAATCTGGATTCTTCTATACCCAAAAAGTTCAAAAACAGCAACATCCATAATTGTGAATAAAGTCTTTGGATTCGGTCCCCATTTGAGGACTGCATTTTTTGGAAACTACATTTAAAAGTTGATTCGGTCGGAATACAAAACATGCTAACGCTGTCATTAGCATGTCCCCGTTACGATGATGTGAACATGCTTGGCCGCAAGCTTCAACTGCAGGAATTTTCACAGGTGTTTGCCTTTAAATTTGTACACGTCAATACGGTGGCCCAAACTGACCAGATTTCACCTGCTCAAGTCTGGACCGTATCCCCTCATGGTGTTCTTCAGGCGTTTGGATTCCAGCTCAGCCATCTGGAGGACGTAGCGCTCCAATTTTGCTAGCAACACGCTGACTTCAGTTGGGAAAATGGTTGCATGCTAGCCTTGGGTATCAGTTGTTGGGATGTGGCTAACCACTCCCCCCCCGGACACCGTGAGGTCTTAGTTTTTGTATTCTTGGGTAGAGGTCCAACTAATGTACTTCAGGGCCATCCCATATTCTTTATTAAGCATGGCTCAATCCTGAAAAATACAATTCAAGATGACAAGATATAGAAGAGGGTGGCCTAGTTGGTGAGTGATTCGAGTATCGACCTCACAGTGCAGAGGCTGTGGGTTTGATTCCAGCTCTAGTCTATCTGTGTGGAGTTTACATATTCTCTCCATGCCTGTGTGGGTTTTCTCTGGGTACTCCGGTTTTCTTCCGCGTTCCAAAAACACGCATGGCAGACTGATTGAACACTCTAAATTGTCTCTAGATGCTTTCGTGAGCATGGAAGTGAGTTTATGATTAGCTGGAAACTAGTTCGGGGTGTCCCCGACCTACTGCCTAAAGACAGCTGGGATAGGCTCCATCCAGCACAACCCGCGACTCTTGTGAGGATCAGACAATGGATGGATGGACGAAAGATATTGAAGAAACAGACGGTGTTTTACTTGTAACCTTTTAAGGGACAGTGGTTGTTTTGGTGGACAGTTTGTGATATCAAATTACAGGGGGTTAACTTGCTTGAACAAGAACTTGCAAGAGCTAAACATTCAATCACGTGACCATTGTTTCGCTTGTATCAATCGAGGCATAAACAAGTTTCTACGTTGCCCTGTGATAGACAGGCGCTACGACGACATCGCTCAGTTGGCTGCAGCCTATATAAACCACCGCCCTTCATTGCCTTATCTGATTGATTTGAGCGAGCGCAGAACCATCTGTGGACCCCACCCTTCCCAGTCTTTGCCCCAAGGGAGAGATCGTCCAGGGCGGCTGGCTAATTGAAATGTGTTGGCGACTCATCGACGTCTCGGCTGCAGTTTCAAGCTATTGCCAGCCTGAGTGCTGATTGCTGGTTTCATATCACACAGAGGGGGGAAAAAATCAATAGTAGCCGGCAGAGCTTGAGTTTATTTGCAGTGAAATGTGAATGCTCAGCACCGGAGGGTTTGATATGTAGCATTTGTGGCCTGTGATTCCACAAAGACTTCCAACGCAATCAGTGTGCTGACGCCATTTTCAAATTTAGCTTAGATGTGTCACGGTTTGCAAAGTGGTGATGGTGGTGGATCCCAAAATAAGCAGGCGGGAGGGAGGAGCAGGTTGTATTTGACAAATTGTATTAAAATAAAATCAGCACGAACAAAATCTAAAACATCAAAATCATCCGAACAGAAAAATACCAAGGATCAAAGAAAACCAAAAGTAAAAGTCTGCCAAGATGAAACAAACTTGACAGGGTGCAGAAAACACATGCACAGCGTACAATGCAATGACCCGACACCGAATTATCGGGCCAGGAGTTCTTTTAACTGCCACTGATTGGAACGACCAACACATGTGCGGCTGCAGGCAGGGCCGACAGCGCTATCCGTTGGTTGCCAACCAGAACGTGGCAGTCTGCCACTGATCGGGATGACCAGCACCTGTGCAGGTGCAGGCGGGGCTGATAGCGCCACCCGTTGGTCGCCAACCAGATCGTGACAAGATGGCGCTCCCGTGGATGCAACACAATGCTAATCAAACGATAATGACAACCGGGCAAGATCAAACTGTTTACAAAACGATTCTTGGAGCATGAGAGAAGGTGGCATGCCGCTTTGAATTTTGTGAGTTTCATTCATTCATAATTCAGTAATAACTGCGAAAAGCTCTCCGATATCAAGTGAATGATGACATGAAATGGGGATTTTCCGTGGTGAATTAAATTAGCTGCCAAAGAACAATTTGATTCGGATCTGATTTGATTTCTCACCTGACCTTCTACATAAAAGAATCATATTCAAAATGGAACAGTTTTGCCAGAGGTTCCATATCTTTTGGGAGGGAAAATAATGGCAATGATAAGATCGGATCTTTTCGGCCTCACACCACTTGTCCACCTTTGTTTTCGGTCCGTTTGTGTAATTTAGTCGTAAAAATGCAGCCGCGCGGTTGTCACGAATGGGCGGTGTTCTCATCTCGGTGTTTGAGATCACCACCGCGGTTCTCTTGATGTAGGCCGCTATCTGGGCTATGGCCGTTGCCGCCGCTACCCTTCAAACGTGGAGTGAACCCCTTTGAAAAATGGATTGTACAAGAGATAAGGAATAATTTATGTTTCTATCACGGCCTTGCACAAATATGGTTCGGGGATTGAGGGGGGGAGATACTGTGCCAATAACTCCCACAAACTCAGAGAGGCGTGCTATCTTTTACGGCACAAATTATTAACAGCGCAGTGCAGGAGACGTGCTGCATTTGGTGGTGGGGGGTTGATATGCATGGTGGGGGGGGGTGCAGAGACCTGACTGGACAGCTTTATTATCAACCATAATGTAGCCGTATCAGAGGTAAACATTCAATAAAGTACCATAGAAGATGCAACATCAAAATTAAAGTGAAGCCTGTGTGTGTGTGTGTGTGTGTGTGTGTGTGTGTGTGCGTGCGTGTGTGCGTGTGCGTGTGCGTGTGCGTGTGTGTGTGTGTGTGTGTGTAGGTGTATTGTGTGTGTACGAGTGTAGGCGTATGTATGTGTGGATGTGTAGGTGTATTTTGTGTGTGTGGGTGTACAGTGAGACCTGGGTTTACTAACACCTTGCCTTACGAAAATTTCGGTTTACGAACATCAAATTTATGAAAATTAAACCTTGAAATACGCACTACTTTTCGCGATACCCACCCACCATGGCTGGCGGAGTGATCTTCGGATCTGGCGGAGTGATCTTCGGATCTGGCGGAATGATCTTCGGATTTTCGGCGGAAGCACACGACTGAACAGCGCTCCAGCCGGCGCACTTTTCCACACCCTCTCTCTTTGAATGCACACGTCGATCTTTGATATCTCAGATAATTTTACTATTATGTATTTTGTGTGTATGTGTATTTTGTGTGTGTGTGTGTGTGTGTGTGTGTGTGTGTGTGTGTGTGTGTGTGTGTGTGTGTGTGTGTGTGTGTGTGTGTGTGTGTGTGTGTGTGTGTGCGTGCGTGTGTGTGTGTGTGTGTGTGTGTGTGTGTGTGTGTGTGTGTGTGTGTGTGTGTGTGTGTGTGTGTGTGTGCGCATGTGTGCACGTGCATGTGTGTGCAAGCGCATGTGTGTGCGTGTGTGAGATGAGAGAATAAAGCAAGGAGTCAAAAGGGGGGTGTTGAGGCAGGCTACTCGGGGTCGGGTGTCCGCTGGCCTCTGTCGACTGGCGTTGACAGCTACAGACTGGCGGTCTAAAATGAGAATCCTCTTGGGCCGCCTGCCTGCCCATCCAGCAAAAAAATAAATCCCATGTGGAAAAGGACGCCGTGTGTGATCACAGACAGCCGCCTGACCTCTCAGATCCGCCGGGAGAGGCTCAGGGCGCCGGCACGACACCATGACCCCCCTTAACCCCCCCAAGCCACACTGCCGCCTCCTCTAACACTCTCCCCCGTATTCTCGTGTTACCGCATTCACTAACTCTCAAATTCAGGACTTCCAAACTATGGATGATTTGAAATACTAAAGCTCAAATATTTTTGTCTCATCGCTTAGGTCACATCGCGAGGGCTCGTTGTCGTCCATTCATTTTCCATCAGCTTTTTTGTGAATTGATTTTTTTTTATTAGGGGGAAAAAAACCAATGGAAGAAAATGAACAGAGGGAAAATATTCACCAGACGTTCGTGTGAAGTGGGCAGATTGATGAGAAAATGCTCCAGCATAATTTTCTCTCTCTTGTATGTTTTTTTCCAAATAGTTGGAAAGGATGATCAGCGCTAATGTGGATGACAGAGCAGTCGTGTCACTTTTGTAATGCTAGTTTAAAGGACAACCGACACCCCTTTTTTGTTTCCTAACTGACATCAGAAAAACGTTTTATAGCATCTAAAATACCCAAAACACGCTGGCTGATATTTTTAGTCAAATGCAAAACACCAATAAAAATGACTTGAAGTGTCCAAACACTGCCACAAATCCGCTCGAAACTAGGGATTTTCACAAAGTCCCACCCCCAGTTCGTGACGTCACGCCAGGTCGTCTTGCCTTGCTCAAGAAACAAAACAATGGGCTCACGGAGTTCAGATTCAGAGAAGACGCTTTCTTGTTACTCACCCAGTTATGAATATGATTCAAATAGTTCTGAAGAGGAAAGCATACATGTTTGCAATCGATTAAAAGAGTCCTCCCATATCAATTGGAGCCGTCAATGACAGCAATGTAGCGTCCAAGAAAATGCACAAGATGGCGCCCAAGCTCCGTTGGAAATGGGATGATTTGTTTGCTGGGAATTTGTGTCAGCGAGTATCAAATAGTAGTCTTGGTGCAACACACAACAATTCACCATCGCATTATTTGTGTTTTCCTTCTAATTTGGCCATCAACACAGATCAACACCAAGTTTTCAGACCAAACAAAGTCCCGCAAAATGCATTGTGTGTCGCTTTCTCGGTCAGGGGCATTCCCTCCGTGACGTGACATCAGGAATCCTCACCAACTCAAAAACAAGACTTCCTGAATATTCAGCGCGAGTCTTAAAACGTAAAATATAGCTACATGCGGTGGAATCTTTGTAAAACACGCTCAGTAGAAGTCATTTGAAGTGATTTTACAAATTATGGACACAACTAGTCCGGAAGCGTCGGTTGTCTTTTAAGAATCAGCATGAAATGTCGCCTTGTGACGCATGATTCCATTCTCAAGGTGTCTATACACCTTGGCTTTACTTTGAGCGAATAAAAAGAGGGGCTCCTCCTCTTCCGACTGGGGGGGAAAATATTTTGAACATCGCTAGTCGATCTGGAGACAGCTGCTTTGGTTTGCTTGATGCTATCTTCCTTGACAGTTGAGTAACAAGTCAATACACTCAGCAGGTAAGCCAACGTCGTCGCTCCAGTTTTTATAGGCTAGCTATTTTCTTTTTTTTTGTGCAGTCCCGCCTGCTATTAGAACCTGGCTGCAAAGATCCACTGGGAGCCGCAGGGAGTAGTCCTTTGCTCCCCCCCAACCTGGGAGCAGGGACCTATCATAGCAGAGGACAGTAGGGATATATATATAGGGCCTAAACTACCAGTAAGACTTTAGTTTGCTGACGAAGTTTCTTGGATAAGAAGCGAAACGTCCGACACCTTCAAAGAAGTACAGATGACGGCTGAAGAATCCTTTTCATCGATGGACCACTCCTGTACGACTGACGTATCCCCTGGGATTCACTTCACATTTGAGAAGGACTGACTTAGAACTGAAGGACTGACGATATGAAGGTTCATGTAGAAACACTTTTACAAAACAAGAGCAAATAAATGATATTTTTGTTGTCATGGCAACCAATGACAGTATTGGCGCCAGTTACATTCAGAATTAAAAGAAATGCAGAATGACTCAGAGGTTTTGTGCTTGGATGTAAATTGATTGGTTCCCAGCACTTATGTCACCCAATGACAGCACCGTATCTCGTGGTTTATAGCCATGTGGATTGGCTGTGCATCTCCTCAGCCTTGCCCTGCACCTGGTCTGTTTGATCACGTGGGTTATTATTATATAACTCTACTGCACGGATTTTTGTCTATAGCGGGTGGTCCTGGTCCCCCCCATAAACCGCTTTAGTTTCATTGGTACAGAAGTGGGTTCAGTGATCCAGTTTCAGGGGCAGTTGAATATCCGGTGAGCCGTAAATAATTAAACTATCGAATTTAGGGATCAAACACAAACTAAAATACAACAAAAGTTTTCAGTTTTGGGCTACTTGCATTTGAAAACACCAGCAGATTTTTTCCCCTCTCAGGAGTTGAGAATTGATTCAGTGCTTTAAATAGTTAATTACTCTCGTCTCTGGGTGTGTGAGTTGAGAGTGAGAGGGGTTGGGGTGCATGGCGACGCTTCTGTCTTTTTCCGGCCGAGCCAGCTATATATTTTTCAGCTCATGTCTGAAAGAGTGGCTCCAAGCGCCCGGGGTGGGCTCCAGCCCTCTGATGGTTTTCCAGTGAGTATTTGTCAGGTCAGACTGTGCACCGCCCGCCGGTCTCCTCTCCTCTCCCCGGGTTATTTATTACCTCTCTCCCCCGCCGGCAGCGTTGCGGCTCCGCGCCGCTGCCAGTAACGGCGCGGAGGCGGGGGCCGCAGCAGGGGGGGTCGCGGACGGACGAATAGCAAACGCAATGGACTCGCAAACGAGCCACTTTAAACTTGGTCTTGGCGTGACGCTGTCAGACTTGAGTCCTATGAAATCATTTCACTCATCTGGATTAACTCCTTAAGGACTTTTATATTTTAAAAGCACCCAGTTGAAAGACTGCGACTGCGCTCCCTTTGTTTTGTTCCGATTCGGCTTCCAACTGTGTTATTAATCCCAACTGATCGCCATCCATAACGCATTAAAAAAATCTTCACGACAAACGCAGACTCAGCAAGATGGATCATCTGGATTGCTCTCAATTCCCTGGTCGTGCCGAATGGTTCTTTAGTAAAAAGAAAACCAATTATATTCTGCCAACGAGTTTTATTTAAAACACGGGTGTCAAAGTTGAAGTCCGGGGCCCAAATATGGCCCACTACATCCTTTTATTCGGCCTGCTAAAGCAAATCTAACTTGTGAAATTAGTCCAAACTAACATTTTAAAATTTCCCATGTAAACCACAATAACAGTTATTATCTTTATTTAGATTTTGAAAACGAGTTATTCATTAATTTCTTGTGCGCTCTATATGTACTATGTGAAAAGGATGAAACAGTCTACTGGCCGTCCTAAATTCAGAATGGCCCCTGAGAGGAAACTGTTACAACAACGTGGCCCTCAGTAATGAAAAAAAAGAGTTTGACACCCTTGATTTTAGGTAAGTAAGGAGCTCTATCAAACGCCGTCACATCATCTGTACAGTATAAAGCAAAACTTTGAAATACGAGTGCTACGTGTGGTTTGTCAAATACAACATTTGTTTAAAAAAAGATGCTATAAATGTCACGCGTTTTTGTGGTTGAGATCCCGGGATTCAAGGGAACGGTGCTTTCATAAAAAGGGAATCTAAATTCAAAAGATAAGACATCTTACGTTCGGCTAAACAACATCTTGGCTAGTCCTTCCATTGTGTTGTAAAAGCCAAAGTGTTTTTTTCTTCTTTTTGTTCATTGTCTTTCCTTACAATACATTAAGAAGACAGTATATTTAAATTTTAATTTAAATACCGGGGAATTATCCAATATTTCATTAAATATATTAGATACTGTAAATTTGTCATACAATCAGTTTCCTAAACACCGTGATGCATGAATTTCAGTCTGTTAATGCATAAACTAACGCTAACTTGTTTATTTACCAAGAAATATTAAAAATATGTAGTGTCCTAAGATCAGAGCATTGTCATCAAATGGTGAGTATAGTTTTTGCTTCTTTGAATGTTGATGTGCCGATGACCATTTTGTGTTTGGGAGCCTTTTACTGAGCGAGTTGCTTGTTCTGTAGCCACATATGTCTTCTTGTGCCGGTTCCAAGCCCGGATAAATACAGAGGGTTGTGTCAGGAAGGGCATCCGAGGTAAAAACTTGGCCAAAACAAACATGCGGATCAAACCTCTAAAGATGGAGGACACTGATTTGCTGTGGCGACCCCTTGAAGGGAACAGCCGAAAGGAAAAGAAGAAGTTCATTGTCTTTCTTATAGAAGTAAAGGTTAAGCGTCAAACAGCAGAAAGAGTGACGGAAAAGTCTGCAATGAGTTGAAGGGATTGGCTAAAGATGTGAAAGTTGAAGCGTTGACATTGTAAAGGTTCGGGGAAACCCTCCAGGATGACTCACAACTTGGGATGTGTGTGTGTGTGTGTGTGTGTGTGTGTGTGTGTGTCTGTGTGAGTGTGTGAGTGGGTCCGGGTCTGCCTTTTCCGACCGCTTTCAGCACGGGGCCGCCGGCTCCACTAAAGTTTCCGTGACGACACTTTGACATTTGGGGTAAAAGGTTGGTTTGATAGTGGGAGAACCTCGAAGCTTCTCGTCTGGAAGTCTTCCTCTTTCTGGAAATGACTGCTTCAAAATGTAAACGGGCACGCACACACACACACACACACACACACACACGCACGCATACACACACACACACACATGCACGCATACACCATAAATGTCAGCGGGTTAGAATTTATGTCAGTGCTACTGTTCAGTGCACTCATAAACGAAGGAAGTGACATTATTGTTTATTTCCAAATATATCTGCTTTCATTCTCTAAGCCGCACCCGCTTTGATTTGTGTCTCTTTCTGATCCCTTCCCACCTTTGCTTCGACACGTCACAGCCGGCGAGGTCCAGAAGGAAACTTGTCTGTCTTGATCTTTGCTGTGGTAGCCAGCATGTGTTTTTGTTCATGTCTGCGGCGGTTTGGCCTGCCCGGTTCTGGCTGCGGGCCTTCTACCAGATCTGGCCACGCTGCGGTCTCCGGCCCTCCCATGCAAGCCGTCCGGCTGCCGTGCGGCGTGCCTCCTTCCTGTGTGTGTGTGTGTGTGTCAGAGGCCGTTTGGCCTGATTTATGGGTCCCGGACACACAGTACTTTGGACCCCACCTCTGCCGCTCCAATGGCTATTCCATGTGTCGGAAGGGGAATCCACCTGGGTGGTTCGACGTTGATGGGGGTCAGATGTGGACCTGCTTACGAGCTCCACAAACTCAGGGCAACGTGCCTGCGCAGAGTGGGGAGTGAAGCTGCTTCCACCAAATGTGCTTCCCAGGTTCAGGCAACATGCTTCCAGCAGCGCAATAACATGTCTGAGCATCCGATCCTCTGAACTGTTCTCCAGTTCCACCTGCTTTTGGTCCAAGATGTACGACTGGCTGAGGAATACAGATGAGGCGGAATGTTTTTCGGACGGGATGTTTTAGACCAAGGGTGTCAAACTGGTTTTTTTGCCGCGGCCACATTGGAGTGACGGTTCCTCTCGGGGGCCAGTATGAATTTGGGGAAGTCTTTGGAATGTTTCATCTCATACACGTATTCTATACAGAATAACTCGTTTTCAAATTTCATCTCTCATTGTGGTTTACATGGCACAATTTGACATTTTGGTTCGGACTTTAGCAAGCATCATGGCACTTGGCAAGTTTGATTTGCTTTCGTGGGCCGAATACAAGGATATAGCCGGCCAGATTTGGCCCCCGGACCTTGACTTAAACGTCTGGTTGAGACTAATCATGCGACTCAATCTTTGGGTTGATGCTTCGAAACGTAGGGAGTCCCCCTCGTTTGCCTCATCAGCTGACCCTGATAACACCGCTGCACATACCGTGTTTTCCGCACAATAAGACACGCCTTGTACATTCCAAAAACATACATGACAGGCTAATTAATCACTCTAAATCAGGGGTCAAGTCATTTTTTGCAGCGGGCCACATTGTGGTTATGGTTTCCTCTCAAGGGCCATTATGAATTTGGGGAAGCCATTAGAATGTTTCATCCCCTCCACATATTACATATAGAGAGCACAACAAATTAATGAATAACAAGTTTAAAATCTGAAGTCAAGAATAATGACTGTTATTGTGGTTTACATAAAAAAAATATGACATTTTGGCTCAGATTTTAGCAAACATCATGGAATTTCACAAGTTTGATTTGCTTTCGCGGGCCGAAAAAAACGAGTTAGCGGGCCGGATTTGGCCCCTGGGCCTTGACTTTGACACCTGTGCTCTAAATCGTCCCTAGGTATGACTGTGAGCGCGGAGGTTGTTTCTCTCTGCGATTGGCTGGCAACCAATTCAGGGTGTCCCCCGCCTAGTGCCCGAAGACGGCTGGGGTAGGCTCCAGCATCCCCTGCGACCCTAATGAGGATAAAGCGGCCTGGAAAATGGATGGATGTATAAGGCGCACCTAAAAGCCTTCAATTTTTTCAAAAGCTGACTATTCGCCTTATAATGGAGGGTGCTTTGGGATTGAATGTGAATGAAAAAAGACAAAATGAATACCGGTAAGTTTTAAAGTGACGCTTCTGCTTGTCACGCTTTGCAAGGTGGTGGTGGTGGTGGTTGACCCCAAAAAAGCAGGCAGGAGGAAAGAGCAGGGTGTATTTGACCAATTGTATTAAAGTCGACAGGAACAAAATCTCAAACAACAGTCATCAGAACAAAAAGGCCCAAAGTAGCAAACAAAGCATCTCAGGTCACAAGAACTTTGTTGATGTCAATTAAGGAGCTTCACTTAGAGAAAATTACTGCTGTGCTGCCTAATAATGTCGAAAGTGAGTTGGTGAGTTTAATTTGAACACAATTAGTTTGTGATTTTTATCAAATATGTGAGCTCGCACTGCTTCACAATTTGTATCCAACTGCGTTTATAAATCAAACTTGTCTCATGGTGACGACTATAATGTCGTCCATCATTTGAGTCGACACGGCTTCGTCCGTCGCTGGCCCCCTTGGCCGCTGGCTTCCGCGGAGCCTCCGCGGTTTAAATGGGCCAAGTTGAGACGAGGCGGTGAGTGCAAATCTTGTTTGGTCTGCGTCTGTGAACTTCAGCCTGACTCCACTCAAACAGACACGCACACACACGCGCGCGTGTGCGCGCATTCTAGCATTAAAAACACAACGGACCAAAACTTTAGACTCTATGGTTACCAAAAAAAACGCAATGCAATATACCGAGAGTGCAGCTTAACGCAAAGTGTGTCGAAACAAAACACGAGTGACACCGCAGAAATCATTTCCAGTCCAAGCCAAGGCAATAAATCATTTAGAGGGGTGGTGGGTGAGGGTGTGTGTGGGGTGGGGGGTGAGGCAGGGCGGGGAAGTGCGCGCGTTAATGATCCCCGTATGCAGCATCATGTCCGCGCCCGGCGCGCGCAGCATGTCAGGTATTAGCAGAGTGTGTGTGGGTGCATGTGGGAGGTAGGAAGCTGTAAGAAGCTGTGGGGCTGGCGGGGAGAGCGCTGCCGCCGCTGCGAGCGTCACACCGCTGAATGGGAATCTATCCGGCAACTCCAGCAGACCGCCGTCCCCTACGCGCGCCCTGCGTAAAACCAAGCGGCGCGTCTCCAAGTGTGGCTCGGGCCAACCCACAGGCGGCGAGCGCGCTCAGCAGCTCGGATCGTACGCGGACTTTTCCCGCACTTGTTCCCGACTGGCGGCGGCTCACCACAGAGGCATGCCCGCCATCAAGAAGGAGCGCCTGGACGGCGACGACATGGCTTTGGCCGCCTTCAACCAGTCCGAATACTTGGCCCCTTTAAATGCCGCCGCCATCCCGGTGGTGACCCCGCACCCGCCGCCTTACGAGCACATTTTGGCCCACCACCGCGCTTACTTGGGGCTCCACGACTCGAGCCTGCATCACCAGCACCTCCAGCACGCCACGGACGACTTGATGCTGGAGAGGTTCTCCTCCATCCCGGACTTCCAGCCTTTCTTTGACAACGGCGAGCCGTGCATCGAGGTGGAATGCGGGGAAAACAAGGCTTTGCTTTATATTAACAAACTCTGCCAAGGCAGCAAAGGACCTTCCATTAAATATCGAGGCGAGTGGCTCACTCCCAACGAGTTCCAGTTTGTCAGCGGACGGGAGACGGCCAAAGACTGGAAACGGAGTATTCGACACAAAGGTATGTGGCATCACCTGGAGCGGACATATTTGGGCTCACTTTTGTTTAGCCGAATGGAGTTTTTTTTTGGGGTGGGGGTGGGGGGGGGGGGTAGCCGAGGCAAAGTTCCTCCACTTTACAAAATGAAGAGTCAAGAGGGCTGCTCTTCAGGGCTGAAGTGGGGAAAAGGGACAATTCAATTCCTTTTTATTAATCTTGGTTTGTATCATGTTGTATAGCAGGCTCGATGTGATACTTGGATGAATTCACTTTTGTTGTTTCTGCTGCTATGTTCAAGATAGAGCTAACTTGCTTTATGAACACTCACTTTAGGCAGGGATTCCCAAACTGTGGTACGCTCTCACATGGGAGTGCTGGTCCAATACAAAAATCGCTGAACCATTTTTTTGCCAACTCCCTTTGCCACCATAAATTAATGAACGTGTTAATCTGAATATATCCCCATGGTCATAATTTCATGTAAAACAACTTGAATGGCTATAAAATGCTTTATTTTGATTTCTTTCTTTCTTTTATTATTATTTTTTCTTGGCTATGTTTGGGAAAGGTTACTTGAGTATCTGAGATTTCTTCAACCAAAATGCTTATTAAGCGATCCACAAAATCTGCAGTGGTGATGTTTACCCTCCACTTTCAGGTGAATGTGTTTTGGGATTGGGTTGGATGCTGTCAAGGTCATCCTAGATAGATTTGTTGTGAATTTGTCGTTGACAAATTCTCATTCATTCATTCATTCATTCATTCATTCATTCATTCGTTCATTCATTCATTTGTTCGTTCCTTCCTTCCTTCCTTCCTTCCTTCCTTCCTTCCTTCCTTCCTTCCTTCCTTCCTTCATTCGTTTATTCATGTATTTATTTATTTGAGCATTTATTTATTTATTTATTTATTTATTTATTTATTTATCTGTCAGTTTATTTATTTATATGTCAATTTATTTAATTATTTCTTTATTTATTTATATGTGAATTTATTTATTTATGTCAATTTAATTATTTATTCAGTCAATTAATTTATTTATGTATTTATTTATCAGTTTATATATATATATATAAATGCATTTAGTTATTTATTTGTCTATCAGTTTAGTCATTATTAATTTATTCAATCATTTATTTATGTATGTATTTTTCGTTATTTATTTACAATCCATAACATACCTGTTGTCAGTGTGGTGTTTTTTGTTTTTCATTTCTCTTAGTACAAGAAAGTGAATTGGCTTTGTTTTTTAAAATTTATTATAAGGAGGAGGTGGTGGGGGCTCAGGCGTCATGTGATCTTTAGGTTAGACTTCTTTGATGGATACACCATTGAGCAGGTGAGATTTCAAAGCAACTATTCCCGCTTCCCCCACCCACAACCCCCAATATTTTTAAGACTGAGATGTATTGGTGGGGAAGAGGCGGGAGGGAGTTCACCACGCCTCAGACCAGGAGTGATCGAGCAAATAATAACAACATTCTGCTGGCTTTGACATCACCTTTTTGGTAACTGACGAGAAAATGAAAGTCCCGTTGATCAGATTTCAATGCATTCAGGTAACGTGTTGCTGTTCTTTTCATTCATTCATTCATTTGGAGTTTCGCATTTGTTTGTGTTCTAGGGAAAAGTCTCAAGACCCTCATGTCCAAAGGAATCTTACAGGTGCATCCTCCGATCTGCGATTGTCCAGGTTGCCGAATCTCATCTCCCGTGGTGAGGATATTTTATCTTCTGTCAAAATCTTTTTTTGTGTCATTGTTTGTGTTTTGGACTAACACCGCTGAGCTACATTGATAGTAGCCTGGAACGTGTATGCACGGGATATGAACAATTTAGCCGACTTGTGATGTGGTTTATTTAACATTAACTCATTCAATGTCAATATGCAAAAAACTTGTCCACTCCAGTGGCGGGGTTTTTGCCATTTTCACTAAAGTTGCAGGCACCACAGAATATTGAGTTTTAGGACTACATAAACATTTGATGCAGCATAAGAAACTTTTGTCTCTCTTCTTTCATCAGAAACAAGAGTGAATTCCTAAATTATATGGGTCTGGACTTATATGAACTTGAAATGAGGGCGGCTGTCCAAAGGACAATGCAATACATACATATTGGTTTATACAGCGCTGTAACAACAGCTGAAGCTGGAACAAAGCGCTAATATGGAAAAAAAAGGAAATGCTGCCCCCTCGTGGAAGGGAAGAAACATAGCCAGAGGTCTGGCCTGCACTTTATCGGCACCCTCAATAAGAAAAAACAAAACCGAATAAATCCAGAAATGGCATTCCACGTCATATTTTCAATTCTCGAATAAAAATTTGGGGATGCCAGTGAATAAGTTAAGGACAAATGCAAAAACTGAAGCAAGTTTGTTGTTGTTGTTGTTGTATTCTGTGATGTTTTTGTCCTTGAAAGTGATGTTTTGACAAACATGCACTGTTCACTTGGCCGATGAAGAAGTCGGAATTGGTAAATTCTGATTGGACTTGTGTGTTTACCGTTTGGTGGAATCAAAATAGTTTTATCAGCAATGGTCACTCATGAATTTCATGTTGTTCGGAAACGGAAGGATGCCAAAAAGTGTGACAACATACCTCGGAAAAGGCAAAAAAAAAAACAGGAAGCGTTCCCGACAAAAGAGAATTAAAGACCACCGCCTGTAGTTTGTGTGAGAAAGCAACAAGAGCTATTTCATTGCTGTGTTTGTGTTGTCGCCCCGTTGCATGATGGGAAAGCGCGTTTAGGGAGCTCTGCCTTTGTTTATAACCTTTCCGCTGAAGACCCTACAGGCACACTGTGACAGATTTGACAGTAATTTTCTCTCAGCGTGAATAGCGAATGCACTTCCAGCCTTTCAAAGACGCCCAGCATCAAACAGCCATTTATCCAGAGACAACGAGCTGTCTGGCGTGGCGCGTATGCATGCCTGTGTGCTTGCGTGTCTTGCGTAGACTGTCGGTCAACGTTCAGTCAGTCTCCTCACCTGGCTGACAAGCTCTTGTTTTGCCCATTGCATCCTCTCGGGCTTGACTGGAGGGGGCCAACGCCAAAACTGAAGGCCCCGCAGATGTGTCACGATTACGGCATCGGCTTTCTCTGGGTTTCAGCTTTGCGCAAGATCACACACACACACACACACGTCAGATCTCTTCACACAGGTGCGCCAAGTTGTGGGTCTGCGTATGTGCGTTTTCATCACCACGGCGTGCATCTGTTGTCGCTCCCCAGCCCTAATCTTGAGGGAAGGGTGTAAGAGGCTTAGCAAGCTTCTGAGTGTGTCTACCGCTGATTATTGTGTGTGTGAGACACGCAAGGCGAAGGCGCCTTAGATAAAGGCGGAGGTGTTTGAGTGATACAGGTTAACTGGACTGGACTGGATAGCAAACTACATCTGCACTCTAAGGGTGTGTGGAAAACTAGTCCGCCAGCCACCGTGGCACTGTGTGGTTTGGTTCATCCGCCGAAAACTAGTTCGTATGCCAAGATTATATTCTCGTGAATTTAATGTTCGTAAAGCGGAAAATTTGTGAACTAAAGTGTTTGTAAACTGAGGTATCACTGTAGATGGAATTGGAGAAGGAATTGGCTGAAAGAGTGTCCACTTTGCGCTTCAAACATTTTCTAACTACTGTACAGGTATGAAAAGAAGTAAAAATAACCAGTTTAGAGAATGTTTTCATTAAAAAAAAGATACAGCACGTCAGGATGTTGATGTCTATTGTCGCATTTAAAAATACTCGTTGATGGGAAATGTTTCGGTTTTTGGAACAGATTATGGTCAAAAACCGAGGTTTGACTGTAATTAATCCAGGTAAGAGATGGGAAACCAGATGCACAGTCTAATTTTGTATTTTTTTACGTTAGGATTTGATTATCTCAATAGGTTTGCACGTGTTTACACTCAAGTAGAAGGTTATCGTCCAATGACTTTTTTGGCTTGTCTCGGCACGTATTCTTCAACCTCCATTTGCAGGCGTGATGGAGTGAAACGTTGCTATTGACGTAAGCGAGGGGATACGAGAGCCCGGAGCTTGTTGTTGTTATGGTCCTCGTTTCCTCGTCTGGCGGTGAAGCCTGAAGTTTAACCCGCCGACTGAATACCACCATGACGCCTTAGGACACCCACGTGCACTCTGTGCATACACGCACACCCACAACCACACACATATACGCACACACTCGCACGCAGGCTAAGAATGTCAGCAGTTTCACGCGAGGGCGGCGAGGGTGAGACGGCGGAGGGAAGGCAGCGGGGCTTGTATGGCCTCTATGGCGTCGCCCCCCCCCCCCCCCCCCAATCCCCTCCGAATCCCCTCAGGGCATGGCAGCCAGCACTCCCCGACCCACGCCATCCCTCCCACCCCGCTTTTCGTCCATCCCTACATTTCTCCCCTCCTTCACACACACACACTATACGCCTGCCTACTGACACAAATTACCTCATGCGGACATTTATTTTGAAAGTTTGACAGCTGAACTTTAAGTGATCTCGTTTCGCTATAGGCATGAGGCGAGTTTTTTTTTTAGTAAAAAGGAAAAAATAATAATAAAAAGTACAGCTGGTGGGAAGACGTTCCACCTGCCTGCTGAGGCCTCGTGCAAGATAATTGCAGCGTCAGCGCCGACTGGAGCTCTTTGTCATGTTGGCACACAAACGCTTGACAGTTAGTGATTAAATTATATGTGTAACGTCATGTGCTCGCACTTGAGTGATTGATAGGCTGTTGACTGGCATGCTTTTTTTTGTTTTCCCTCTTTCCTAGCCTCATGTGTGATCAGACGTCGACTTTTTTAATGGACGTACTCAATGCCGCCTATTCCGGTATGAATTGGTCCATAAAATACCAAAACCTTCCCGGGGTGGTTTAATCCTACGGCCCCACACTCTAAATGTGGTGTTTGTTCACTTTTATGTGTGCACGTCTATGTGTGTGTGCGGGTGAGCCCAAGATGGCCTGCTGATTAGCAAGCTGTGTGTGCATGCGTGTGTTTGCGTCTCCTCCCGGGAGAGCTCGGTTTCCTCTACTCTGTTATTTCAACGGAACTGGCGGAGGATGGGAGGAAATTACAGTCGCCTCTTCTGGCTCATAAAGACCCCCTCCGCCTTCCCCAATCGTGCCCCTCAGGCCCACCTCTCCTTCTCCCTCTCCCGCCGTTGCAAAACGGAATTAAATCCACACGTTGGCCAACATCTGTGGAAGTGGCCGCCAACACTGTTGTGCTTCAAAATAAAAGCTCGTTTGTGAGTTTTGTGTTTACGTGTGTGTTGCTATGGTAACGCCCGAATAGGCCATTGGATCAGAAGTAAGCAGAGTTTTGGTCAAGTGCTTTGGCGCACTTTCGGACTGAGTGATGTGCTCCTTTATGCACGCTTAATGGAGATCAATCGAAACCATGACGTGTGTCAGACATGTTGCTAACACGTGTGTTGTTGTTTTGTTTACTTCTAAAATTCATTCAAGTTGAGTTAGGTAATAATGGGTTAACACTAGTATCCTATTTCGCAAACATGTGATATGGACCGAAAGGCAAGTTTGGATTGATCTGCATGAATGAACAAACCGTGCGCGTTTCATTGTGTCGCTCAGTATTTCAAACAGGTGAAATAAGTTAAGGATAAGATAAGGATCCTTCTGATAGCTTCCCCTCCCCCCAGTTGCGATTTGCAAGGTGGTGGTGGTGGTGGTGGTGGACCCCAAAATAGCAAGCAGGAGGGAGGAACAGGATGTATTTGACAAATAGTATTGAATAAAGTCGATAGGAATAAAATCTCCAACAAAAAAGTCATCAGAACAAAAAGGTCCAAAGTAGCAAACAAAACCATGACAAGGCAAAAACAAACCTGTCAGAGTGAAACAAACAATGACTGGACACTGAATGGTCGTCCCGGTAGTCTTTTTAACTGCCACTGATTAAAACGACCAATACCTGTGCAGCTGCAGGTGGGGTCGTACAGTCCCAAACCGAAACGTGACACCCTGCAGCCCTACACCGACATCATAAAAGCCAAGAGCTATTATTCTGAAAATTCATCTTCCCAACATCCATGGCCCCATTCCGCGTCAACATGTGATTTCTTCCACGAGTTGCCGTGACGTCAAATTGGGTCTCAGCCGTCTCATCTTCTGACGTCCGTTATGGCAACAAGCTCCAACAAGAAAACTTAAACGGCTACGAGGAAATGTAATTTGTCGTTTATTTAGTAAGGTTATAGAAATCACACACGGCCATGATGATTCTGCCCGATCGCATGAACTACTTTTGGATTTTTCTTCATGATAAAAGATGACGGAAAGTCTAATAAAAGGTGGATGAATTAAATGTGGTAAGATAAAAGTAGGCAGTTTATCTGGGCTTCCTTTACGCGGCGATTCCAAAGGATTGCATTCCAAAAAGGAGGAGTGAGCATGTGCGTGAGTAAAACCTCATCAAAGTGCTTGTTTAAAACTCAAGGAGGTGTCGTTTTAGTGGTGTTTTTAATGAATTGCGCCGTTACATGTCAGGAAACCCATATTAGGTGTGTTTGTGATACTAGCTTGTCTTTGCCTTCACTTCCGCCATCGCACAGATCCAGTAGCAACCTGTCTGGAAAGCTCCCCCGCGGTGGTCTCGGCGGTCCAATCCAAACACGCAGGCGGCGGGAGAATGAGGGAGATGGAGGATTTGGGGGGGGGGGGGGGGGGCGAAGGGCGGGTCGGGAGGGGTGGTGGTGCGTTTGAGACAAGAGGGACAGGGGAGCGTGAGAGGCGCGTTGGCACGCTTGACTGCACCACCACTGACCTCCCAGCGCCGCTCCAGCACTAACCCACCACCCCCAACCCCCGTCCCTCCGCCTCGCCGCCCTCTCGCCCTCTGTGCATCGCCGCCCCCTCCCGTAGTCGCAACCCCCCTGCAGCAACTCCCGCTTCTCTCCCTCCCCTTCCCCCTTTTGCCCTGTGCCGCTCCATTGGGCTGAAACTGCCGCTCGGCTCAGCGCGTGGGGGCCAAGAGTGCAGATGAATGCGAGCGTGCGTGTGTGTGCGCGCGTGAGTGTACGTGTGTGTGTGTGTGTGTGTGTGTGTGTGTGTGTGTGTGTGTGTGTGTGTGTGTGTGTGTGTGTGTGTGTGTGTGTGCGTGCATGCGCGCGTCTTTGTTTTGTGTGTGCGTGTGGGAAGGTGTGGAGGGGCTTAGTCGTATGCCTGCCTGCCTCCTCACGATGCTTTCTCACTTTTCTTCTCTCCCGTCTCAAAAAGCCCAAAAAAATGAACAAAGTTTGCTTCATTCAAGTAGGGAATCAGTTTTCACTTGGTCAAATTTTGGGGTACAATGGTACTTTGAGTTTCGTGTTTAGTTTGTGACCAAGTTCGAAACAGTTTATTCCTATACATTTTCCCGATTGCAATGCCATCAGTGTTTTTCAGACATTTATTAATAACCACAATAGTTCTTCATTTTATAAAAGACATTGAAAGTACATTGGGCAGAATAAATTGGTTTGATAAGTTGCTAGAAGTGCACGCTGGAATGCCCGCATCGTGTGTGGTGTTCTTTTAAGGGGTGTGGCCATGTGTATGACGTAACAAACGCGTGTCACTTGGACTCCTTTTGTGTTAATGCATTTTCCTGTTTGTTCCATGGAATAAAATAGCTGTCAGTGCTTTGGTGACTGTAGCTGTCCGTGCCCACACCACACGGTGCTAGGCGTAGAAATAAAATAACAAAAATAGGGTCCGGGTGGTCGTAAGTGGCGCCGGTCGTAAGTCAGATGTCACCTGTATTTTCCTGTTTATTATTCTTCGTTTTTAACAACCAAATTAGGCATGCCTAGAATAACGCACATACAAAGACAACACAGCTTGCCGTCTGAGTCCTAAATGCCCTCTCAGGGTCATGCTTTGTGAGAAAATCGTGATCACTGCGAACACTAGAGAAGCGTATTGTTCCGCCATGACTTTTAACTGAAATATGCTAGAGCACGCTCAGACTAAAACTTACCAAACGTGCAGGTTTTAAAACAAGCTTAGCGAGTTTGTCTCATTAACTGAGGAGAAAAAACATTCAGTCCGTCCCGACAGTGACCTCAGACAGTCGAAGTCATCTGCAATCTCTCGGGCTGTTTTTCCATCACTGCACATGTGCAAAGTGGGTGAACAGCTGGCAAAACTCAAGTTACGAAGCCACTTATGCACTTTGATGTGCCCGTGGTGGTTGTTGTTGTTGCTGTTTTTTTTAAAAGTATTTGGTAAGAATAAAGATACATGTATGTATGTATGTATGTATGTATGTATGTATGTATGTATGTATGTATGTATGTATGTATGTATGTATGTATGTATGTGTGTGTGTGTGTGTGTGTGTGTGTGTGTGTGTGTGTGTGTGTGTGTGTGTGTGTGTGTGTGTGTGTGTGTGTGTGTGTGTGTGTGTATGTATGTATGTATGTATGTATGTATGTATGTATGTATGTATGTATGTGTGTATGTGTGTATGTATGTGCGTGTGTATGTGCGTATGTATGTATGTAAGTATGTATGTATGTATGTATGTATGTATGTATGTATGTGTGTGTATGTATGTGCGTGTGTATGTGCGTATGTATGTATGTATGTATATGTATGTATGTATGTATGTATGTATGTATGTATGTATGTATGTATGTATGTACTGTATGTCTATTTATGTATATAATTTTAAAAACGCTTCCACGCTACATTTTGCTTCCCTCCCAATTGCTGTGCCTAAACAACATCGCTCTGATGCATTGCTCATACTGTAGTTAATGTTGTTGCCCCACCATTTTATTTTGCAGTCCCGGGCCTCAATGTATTTGTCTCTCTGACATCACAAAGGTCACGAGTTGCATGTGATGCTAATGTGAGTCTTTGTAAACAAACCGCTGCTCTGGCATGACAACAACAGTCCTGTAAATAGCATTTGTCGTATTCTCGTCACGTATTTGTGGCGCTAATAACCTATTTCATATACACGTTAGCTGGCATATCGAGCAAATGATAGCCAGGGTATTTAGAGGGTTAGCCGGGGTGGAAATGTGGTGACCGGCAACCTTGTAAACACTTTAATCAAACTACTACGGTACTTTAATCCGGTTATTGGCAGTAATTAAGTTATGTTGGTCTGTGTTTGCATTCTGAGTGATCACAATCTAACCAGCGAGAAGTTTTCGTATCTTATCTAATCAACATCCAGGCACGAACCTGCGGAAATGTCACCCCAGTTTCCACGCGCCAGAGCCAGACACGAGGTGGTGAGACTAAAGAAAATAAGAATTTGGACGTGGTGATGAAATGGACCTGGAGACTGCATTCTGTTTGTTTTTGGCCTTTTTTCAGAGCTTTTATTTGAGCGTGGTAATGACCGCTTCACCCCACACTCATGCCTTGTGCATCCCCCCAATTCTCTCTCCTTCCCTGTCATCGCTTCAACCCCCCTACCCACACCTCCCACTCCCTTCCCCAAAGACCTCATGCCAAATCGGCCCGCCATCCCGCCCGCTTTCACGCACGCACACACATACACACAAACGCACACACACACAAACGGCGAGGTAACGGCAGACAGGCGCGTGACTCATTAGGCATTCGTCCCCTAGGGAGTTGGCAGGGGGGGCGCGTGCGAGGGGGAGTTTGCGCCGCAGCTGCAGGAATGTCACGGGCGGCTACCATGGTGTGTGTGTGTGTGTGTGTGTGTGTGTGTGTGTGTGTGTGTGTGTGTGTGTGTGTGTGTGTGAGGGAGGGGTGAGCTTGCTAATGCTGCTTGGAGCCAGCGGCAGGCTACCTTTCAGGAAATAACGCAAGGGAAGTGAGGGAAAGAAAATAAATGAAGGAAAAAATAACACCCCTTATTCTTTGTTTTTTTTTCCCTCCGCCAAAAGCGCAGCTAAAAGTCAGAAATAAATCTAGGGAGATTGATTGCTTAATAATCCCTGTTTGAATTTCAATGCCTTTGTTTAGCATCAAGGTGGTTTTGTTGCTTTCTATTCGAGCCTTGGCTTAGAATTAATCAATTCGTGATGACACCCAAACATAGAAGAATGTATGGTTTTTTTATCCTTTATAGACACCATTTCTTTTCTTTGTGTTATGGTTCTCAAGAATGCAGTCTGAACTAATGAATGGATCCTTCAGCATTTACAACTGTACCAAGTAATATTTGATCCAAAAATGTTACAGCTGAAAGATTTATTGGCTTACGATTTGGAAAATAGCTTCTGTTTTGTTGTTGCTCTGTGTAAAATTGACATCGCTTGTGTTAGCATTAGCATTGTTATTTTCCATTGCATTGAGTTATGTGCAGTATTTATGCAACGGTTTGCTTGCAACATGGTGTTAGAACATAAACATGGTCAGTCAAGATTAGTCAAGAATTGATTAATTTACTTTACAAATAGTTTCCAACTGTATACATAGATTAGCTTTCATCTTGTGAGCATGTCCGCCATGTTTGATGTGGCACCACCCTCGTATGTAATATCATGTTAGCTTCACTCTACCTCAGAAAGTGACATCCTGAAAAGCGCATAAAGTTCATCATTTACACACACAAATTAAGTTTGGGGGAAAAGATTAGCACCCAAAAAATGTACATAGCATTAAAATCAGATACTTATCCATGTTTATGCTCACATTCAGCACAATTCAGTATTTATCACCACATAGATAGTTTGCCACTAAAATGTTTAGTGCAATATATGTAAATATTTATGTGTAGACATTCATTTTTAAAGGTAAGTTGTTTTCATTTCATATTTAGAGACAATGGACTTTTTTATACATCCGTTATCTGATCTGCTTATCCTCAAAAAGGGTTGTGGGCATGCTGGGGCTTATCCCAGCTGTCTTCAGGCAGCAGGTGTGGGGCATCCTTGAACTGGTTGCCAGCCAATCGCATGGCCAACAACCATTCACACTCCCAAACCTCACAAGGGACAATCTAGAGTGCTAAATTCATACATACATGTACAGTGATATCTTGGTTTACGAACTTAATTGGTTCCCAGACAGAGTGTGTAAGGCGAGAAGTGTGTGTATCCCAAAAATCAATTTTCCCATAGGAAACCATTAAAATGAGAATAATACGTTCCCAGGTCCTCATAAAAAATAAATTTCTACTTTCTAATTTTCTAAGCCTTAAAACTACACAAAATATACCATTGCTTTAACCAATCACATTCAGAGTTGGCAACCCAAGGCCTGCTTGCAAACGCTGGGAATGTCAGTTTTCGGAAATTATAATTGATTAGTCTCACTAGCCACTTGTGAGAGCATCCTGGCTAGAGTCCGCACACTGTATCTGTAGTGGGCTGCATAAGCAAATATATTGTTGTGTTGATTTAATAGTGGTTTTGTCAACCCACAATGGCTGAAGTAGGATCAGAAATGGATTTGGTTGCAGATATACTGTTAAAGCCATTTTCAAGACGGACTTTTCAAAAATAGATGGATATCGTTAAGAAAGGTTGGACAGCTCCGAAGCTAGCAAAAATATTAAATAATATTGCAATTTTATGAGGCTATCAAGAATCCACACGTTCATAGTAAAAATCCGAAATGATAGTATTTCTTACATTTCTTCAAATCACAAGTTATTTCCTGGCCAATGACACCCTCTAGTGGATTGATTCCTACATAGCACTACTGAAGGCCTAGGAGTGACATGCACGGCCCACCACTGGTGAAATGTATTCCATGTTCAAGAAAAGTATTTTTTTTTACAACATTTGACCAAAATAAAACACATATTGACAATACGCTTTTTGACAATTCGACTAAGTTAACATGTTGTACACTCGCCTGACCTGTATGTGGGCAAAGTGGGATTGTTTCCCATTCAGTGACAGAGTGAAGGTGGGTGTGTATATAAAGAATAATTATTGAAAGATTGTTCTCTGATCATAGTCTATCCGATGAATCATTTAACAGAAAAAGCCAAAAGAAAAAAATGTGTTTTTTAATATATATTTTTTAATGTATGAATGTGAAGCCCTGATATTTTCTTTGGCTACTCGACTGTCAGAGAAAAGGCGTGGGAGGCGATATTCATAGTGGTGCTTGTAGTGGGACTTTTATGAGAGACTTTTTTCCGAGTCTGAAATGAGGTTGCCCACACACATTAAGGTTGCGACACACACGTTCACACGCGCACACATTCGTTGCGCGTCTTTCCTTTTTAGGGCTCCTACGTGGGCCGCCTGGGGTGTGTTACACTCGGTGTTTTTGCTTTGGCGAGCCCTCCCCCGCCTTTGCGGAAGTGTTGCCGGAAGCAGTGGGAGCTCAACCCAAGCCCTTCGTCAGTGCCGCTAAAGAAAGCATTGGGGCTTTCCGGGAGAGGTATGGGCGTGTGCGTTGTGTGGAAGCGAGGGGGACTGTCAGGCTGTCTATGTTACAGCCAGTGTGGGTGGTTGTCTACAGACTCGCATTCGCAGTCTTAGTCACAAGTGTGCTCAGACAAGCTATTCCTGTCGATGCTATAATGCTGGCACGCTCCGAGTAAAGATCCCCACTTTAGAGGGGAAACGCAACGTGGAAAGACCAGGAACAGGTGTGCATGCGTGGGTGTGTTTTGGGTGGGGGTAGCGCAGGCGTGTTTCCCTTTTAACAAGAGCAATAAAGGGACTTTGACTCTGAGAATTTGCATTGAACAGATGCGAATGTTTTGGTCCGCTATGCTTGACGTGACGTCGACTGGTTTGTGTTTAACAAAGGCTCCCAGCCCTCCTAGCGAAAACCACCACCTCAAATTACAAAGCGGTTCCTCACGCTGTCCTCCAGCATTAAAGCAATACTAGCCGCGGCACGAAAAGAAGAAAGAGGACAAAGTGCTTTTTCTGTGGCGCCCAATGAGGGGATAGTAAAGGGAGAAATATGGCGCAAGTTTGTGGCCTGCTCATCCTGGGGGATGCTTTCACCCAAGCCGGGTTCCCTCCCCTTCCCGGCTCTGTTTAATGTCTGCCATTTGAGAGACTCCGGAGGGGCTGCACCTGTTTGCCTCTTGGCTAGAAGCCCCCCACACAAACACTACCTCCTCCTCCTCCCGACGCCGCCGCCTGCCTGGCTGCCATTCACGCTGCAGCGCCTCCTGGGAGGCAAGAAGCGAGGCGAGGAGAAGAGGGGGAGGGAAGCAGAAAGGAAGGAAGGGGGAGTGAGGGAGAAGAGCAGGATTGCGTGTGGTGGAAGGGATAGCTGCAGGGCTGGAAGGCGTCCGGGAGTTGGAGTGGAGATGTCGTCGTGCAGGGAAAGCGAGACACCCGGGAGGACTTTTGACTTCAATGTCCACTTTCTCACAGCCACCTTCCTTTGTGGAGCCTTTTCTCTCACAAGTTTTACTCGCCATGTTCACTTTTCTCGCTTTTCTTTTCTCTCTGGTCGTTTTACTCATGGCCTTTCTTGCACAAACACAAACCAATGCTCAATTCCTTCTCCAAATGTCCCAGTTCTCTTGCTCCCTTCCAATTTCCTTCTTTTTCTTTTTTCTTTGCTCCTCAATTTCGTCTGCCAAGCTGATCATTCAAGATTCCACCTTTGTTTCCACATTTCCGAAATGTTTCTGCTTATTTGTACAGTGAAAATATTTCAGATATTCACTCAGTGGCCACAAGATCAGCACCAAATGACACACTTAAGGAGCTATTGCATCATCAATGTCCTCATTGTCATCTGCTGTGGCGTCAAACTGATTCAGAGAGAATTACGCACGTGCGGAAAAGACAACCACAAATATTCAAATTCAGTAACTGGCATATCAAATGCTGATTTGAAATCAAATACGAAAAAATACTTTTTTTTTGCCGCATTCGTATCTATCACCCAAAGTGTTGTTATCTCAGCATGTTGAAATGTTAACCGCATAAAATGCTTACTTTTCTCCTGTGTGTGCCTTGTTGTCCAGAATCGTGGGCGCCTCGCTGAGAAGCGGACCATCCCGCTTCCCCCCAACCGTGTGCCCAAGAAGGAGCTGGCCTCCATCTTCAGCAGTGACGACAGTGAAGGGAGTGAACGGACCGGCGGAGATCATGGCCATATTAAGCAGGAGGACGAGCTTCATTACAGTATCGTGCGAAAGGGGTACGTCATGTTTGATTGATGTGTGACTGACTTAAGTATGTCAGGCTCAGTCCGTAACACGTGCACGTAGTTATTGCGTTTTGCTCTAAAGGCTTGTTATTCTTTTCTCATGATGTGCGTCTTGACATGATGTTGAGTCATTGATGTCTTTTTTTTCTTTTTTCCAAAGCATTTCTTGCGATGTGCTCAAGTGACGTTCGTTGCTATGACCTCATGTCATCTTATTTCACGTTTGCAGCATAAGCGGCAAATAATGAAATGACCGTTGGAGCCCTGCGAGCGCTCATCTTGATGGACATTTTTTTTTCCTTGCCGACCATTTAACAAGATTGAGGACCTTAGTGCGTAAAGTGATTAATTAATACAAACAGAATAAATCAGACGTGGATTAATGGAAGGAAGAAGTGACGCTGCCTAAAAGCAAACCCTGCACAAATTAAGAACGGAGCTGTCTGGCATCAGCAAACAGATTTGGCCCCCAGTCGCACATTCTATTCATCACGTCGGGAGGAAGTCAGGATGTTTAAAAGTCCGCATGATGAATTCTGGAAGTGGTTTTCAGTATCTCGGCGAATGAGCGACTGCCTCGCAGCAATAAAATTCCCGAGTTTGATTGCACCAAAGGTCGCTCTGTGTCTGACTTGAGGGCCTTCCTAAGTGTGAATTAGAGTGCGCCCTTTTTTGCCCATGTGCCACATCTCCGGTTACTATAGGTCAGCATGACCAAAGTCCAGCCCAGGGGCCAAATGCAGCCCATGGTCAATTTTCATCCGGACTGCAGTCCTAAAATCCCGTCATGCATGTTTTTGGAATGTTGGAGGAAAGTGGAGTATCCAAATACCCCTCCCATACAAACACACTTTTTCAAAGAGGCGCCACACTCACTCGTGATCATTTGATGCTTGAATAAACTGATTTGTGCGATTGTAAAATGTGACGGAGTCGGCAGGATGAATATAATGCAGCGGCCGTTCATTGATTAACCACAGAAAGTCCCCCGGCTGCATTATTAGCAGCTTGTGCAAGCTCATTAGCGGAGGGGATGTTTTTCATGTCTTGAGACTTGGCGTGTGACACAGCGGACAGCGCACCAACTGTGACGCTTTAAATGGATCCACTAACCTCATTTAAGAGGGCTTCCTCTCCCCCTGACACTTGTGCCGCTGGCGCGTTAAGATGATAATGAATTTAAAGAACACTTATGACGAATATGTCAGGCTTTTACCCTTTAGAAAGGCCACGGACCCACTGGAGCCGGAGCTCCGGTCTGTACTGGGCATCCGTCTCGGCGTCGCTTTATCCGCCGATGCAGGTCTGGACGAAAGGGATAATGGGATGTCCAATCACAGAAATGTGATTTCCATTGACCGCAGCTTCGTAAGTGAGTCGCAGGAGGGTCTGAACAAATTGGATTTGGCCATTGGTTGTGAAAAATACAGGACGCCTCTGCGTGTGTGTGTGTTTCTGTGTGTATCATCATCGGCAACCGCAACGTATCGCTAAATTGAGGCTGAATGTGTTTGTCCAAAATATGTCTTCTCCACACAACCTTGTACAGCTTAATGGGCTGAATAAAAAGCACACTTTGCTGCTTTAATCTCCTCCATTCTTCCCTTTATTTTCAATTTGAGCCACAGATGATGACAACTACGAATTGACAATTTATAGGAGAACGACATTACTGAGGATTATAACACCGACTGATACATCACGACCTCTCAGCGGAATTTCCAGGATCTATGCTGTGTATGCCCACTAGAGCATCAACAACATTTAAGAAATTTGAGCCACCCCAAATTAAAAGATTTAGCAATGCCATCAGATGGAAAATCATTGCTGTATCAATCACACTTGAAGTCCACATCCGGTCAACCAATGGAACATTTCATCTAAAAAATGAAAGCACGTTCTCTAAATAAACATATAAACAAACAAATAAATGTATGCTTGAATACATGAAGACATAAATATATAAATCAATACACAAATAAATAAATGCATGAATAAATAAGCACAAATAACTACACAAATAAAAACTATAAAAATAAACGAATACACAAACACAAATAAATACATACAAATAAATAAGTAAATACATAGAAAAATAAATACACACAGAAGGAAAATCATTGCTGTATCACACTTTAAGTCCACATCTGGTCAACCAATGGAACATTTCATCTCAAACATGAAACCACGGTTTCTAAATAAATAAAAACAAACAAATAAATGAATAAATAAACAAATAAATCAATACAAATAAATAAATACACAATAACTATAAAATAAATTAATAAACATAAATAAACACAAATAAATAAAAATATATATACATAAAGAAATGGGTAAATAAACACACTTAGATAAATAAATGCATACACAAATGACTGATTAAATAAGTGGATAAATTAATAAATAGGCAAATAAATAAACAGATGAATAAAAATAAATAAACATAGAAATAAATAATTATATAAGTAAACAAGTAAACAAATAAATATGTTCATACATAAATAAAATCTTACTGTTTAATTTTTCAGTCCATTTAAAGATTGATTAAAATGTGCTGACAAGGAGTCGGTTTAATTATCCAGTAACAATCTCTGGAGCCTGCTGATGTTTTCAGTTTACCCTCCTTGGGGGGTGAAGGGTGTGACGGGGTGTATATGTGCATTTTCAGTGCACATCATTTGCAACTTAATCACCATTGAGGGGAAATGTCGATAATATTACTGAATGAGGAGATCAAATAATGTCAGAAAAAAAACATCAGACCAACAGGACCTCAATTCAAGCTGACAAATTGTCATACTAAAATGTGGCAAACGACATTAAAGAGACTTGGGACCTTACTTAAATGAGCCAATTGACGACACGATGCAAAGTAAAGGCACAAGTTCCGGCCCATTTAATTTATATTATGTACAATCTTTATCTGATCCATCTATGGGCACAATTATGAACATTTGTGCAAATGGCAACGTTTCATTTGCACAGTTTTTAAAGAAATCACCCCTCCATTTTTCCCCCATAGTTATGTTTAAATGTTTCTTGCTATCGCATTCAATGGAGCCAGAAAGGTCTTTAATCAGCCACCGTTTTCCTGAGAGGTGCACAAACCAACGAAGCCTTGAACTTAAAGGACAACCGAGGCCTCCGGACAAGTTGTGTCCATAATTTGTAAAATCGCTTCAAATGACTTCTACTGAGCGTATTTTACAAAGATTCCACCGCATATAGCTATATTTTACATTTTAAGACTCGCACTGAATATTCATGAAGTCTTGTTTTTGAGTTGGTGACGATTCGTGACGTCACGTCACGGAGGGAATGCCCCTGACCAAGAAAGCGACACGCAATGCATTTTGGGGTACTTTGTTTGGTCTGAAAACTTCGTGTTGATCAGTGTTGATGGCGAAATTAGAAGGAAAACACATAAATAACGCCATGGTGAATCGTGGTGTGTTGCACCAAGACAACTATTAGATATTCGCTGACACAAATTCCCAGCAGACAAATCAGCCCATTTCCAACGGAGCTTTGGCGCCATCTTCTGCATTTTCTGGGAGCTACATTGGAGTCCAGATGCCTCAAAATGACACGGAATAAATAACGTCTTTAATCGATTGCAAACATTTATGCTTTCCTCTTCAGAACTATTTGAGTCATATTCACAACTGGATGAGTAACAAGAAAGCATCTTCTCCGAATCTGAAGCCATTGTTTTGATTCTCGAGCAAGGCAAGACGTCTTGGCGTGACCTCACGAACAAGGGGGCGGGACCTTCTGAAACTGGACACTTCCGGGTTCAATTTGAAGTAGTTTTTGGACACTTTAAGTCATTTTTATTGGTGTTTTGCATTTGACTAAAAATATCATCCTGCGTGTTTTGGGTACTTTAGATGCTATATAACGTTTTTCTGATGTCAGTTAGGAAACAAAAAAGTGGTGTCGGTTGTCCTTTAAATAACTGCAATTGTGCTGATTAGAAAACACAAGACTTTTCCCATAGGGTGGGTTCATATTTGCACATGGTTACGTTTGTGTCAATCCGAGTAAAGAACCATGACCACGGAAACAGTTTATTTCTGACGTATTCAACATTTCGCTTTGCGGCTGTATTGAACAACTGCGCTTATTACCTTCTTCCCGGAAAGGGGGGGTCACGGACAGTGTGAATTTACTGGAAATGTCTCTCTTCTAAGTGTTAATTAGTGAGCTTCGGGGGGTGGCTTTATGGCTTTGTGGAAGTGCTTTTTGTTTGAAGCCATTTTGGTATGGTTGATGCTTGTTTTCCAAAGCAAAATAAAGAAGTATTTGAGTGGGTGTTGACAACAAGTAACTATTCTTAACTAATTACTCATAAGTCTCTCTCAAATTTGAAGGCAGCTTGTGCCATGTGATGCTCTTTATCTCCGTTTGACTAATTAAAGAATTATTTCCAGAGTTTCTTAAAAATAAAGGAAGCGGGTCGATGATGAACATAGATTGCGTTTGGCCAAAATCTGCGACACTGTTCCAATTGGAGTGACTTGTTGTGCCTCAGAAAAAAGAGCATCAAGTCAAAAACGAGCGAGTGGTTATTTTTATTCCTGTTTATTCTCACCTCTGCTTGCTTGACTTTCCATTTTGTGCTGTCTTTCATAGCTGCAAGCGGCACAATGGTTACTGTCTCTTTTATTTTGTTCGATTCCTCCTTTCGAATTTTGGTCCCATTGCTAGCGTTCTGATAGCCGGGTGGACCCAGCACCTTTCTGTAAATGAAGGACTCTTCTTGGCCCTCTTTCCTTCAGAGTGCAGGAATTAGGCATGTTGCTCGCATTAGGACCAATTTATTTGTGTGGTGTATTTTTAGGACAAAAACAGTTCCTAGCGTTGTATTTAGTATATACAGTAAAGTCTCGTTATATCGATATCGGTTATATCGATAGTACTGCTTATTACGATACTATTTCTATGAACGCAAGGAGAAAATTTACATGCCGCAGGATCGGATATATCGATAGTCCCGTTATATCGATATTTTTTCCGACTCCCGAGAATATCGATATAACGAGACTTTACTGTATATGTAGTTAATAGGCTATTGCTAAAGCACGACTGTCCAGTGGTTAGCACGTCATCCTCACAGTGCAGAGTTATCAATTCCAGGTCCGGCCTCCCTGGTTTGGAGTTTGTACGTTCTCCCTGGGCCTGCATGGGTGTTCTCTGGGTACTCCAGTTTCTTCACACATTGCAAAAACACTCAAGGCAGGCGGAGTGAACACTCTAAATTGTCGCAAGATGTGAGTGTGGATGGTTGTTTGTTTCTGTGTCCTATGCAATTGGCTGGCAACCGGTTCAGGGTATAGCCCGCCCACTGCCCAAAGACAACTGGGATAGGCTCCAGCACCCCCTGTTACCCTTGTGACGATAAGCGGATCAGAAAATATGTGGATAGATGGATAAAGCACGGCTAAGCTGACAAAACGTCAGGCACAGTTTGAGCTCTTGCTTGCCACCTCATTTGTAAAAGCATTCAGATGCTTGTATTTAAAATAAAGAAAACAAAATAAAATCGGTGCCTATTTTACATCCTACCTTGAGTTCTTAGTCATTCTGAGAGTCATTTATAGGCGCTGACGGATGTGGACACCAGGCTGTACTTTGCCCCAGGTCTGGTGTAGGCTGAAGTTGGTTGTGCGTTCGGTCTGCTTTGGAGGTTACAGCTCTAGATCTTCACGCCCTATCCCGCTTTTGACCTCTTTCTGTCTTGTCTGAGTCGCTATTTCTCCTCCACATTAACATCCCCATCGTCTGTCTGTCAGCACTTTGCCAGTGGCTGTGTGAGACGTGGCGTCAGGGTGCCTCCGCGCCAGCTTTTGCCAGCTCATATGGTGACCTCCAGCATTGCTACCTCAGACTCGCCGTGCCAAAGCCTCTGTGGGGTTACTGCTGCACCATACCGAGTCCTTTCCTGTTTTTCTGGCCTGTTCTCAGTTGTAGTTGCATGATATATGGGAGTCAGTGCAAACAAAGCACCCTACAAAGGGTTGTGCTGATTCTTGTGAAATGTTGAGGTCCTGTGTTGATTTGGAGGGATTAAGATTTTAACAAAATGGAGTAAAAAATAACACAGCAAAGTGACCATGAAGGATTTCCCTTCAAACTTATACACTGAAGAAAATCGGGTCCAGTTAGTCCAGTGATGGCATTAGCAAACATATTTGTAGCGTATTGAGATCAAACTATTATTAAGAATTGTATTAACAGCCATTTTCCACCTCAATGTCTGGGTCGGTGAGTCTCCTGTGGTTCAGGATGCAAGGGTTGAGTTGACCGTTTCAGGGATGACTTGAGGCTGAAATGGCAGATTGTGTCCTTACTAGCGGCCAGGCTCAACATTAACATAATACTCCACTCACCACAGCCTATCCTCACCAGGCTCCCATCCTGAGAGCTCATGTGGGAGCGCTGACTCAGGTGACTGGATCTTAAGCTCCATCTCCTTCTCCACCATCTGTGGGGGGGAGTGTGACCTTGCCGTCATCCACTGAAAGGAAAGGGTAGCCAGACGTGGGTGAAGATCGGCCCCAGCCCCTCATTAGGACAAGCCGGACAGCTGAAGAAACGTGCGCTAATTACTCCGCTAACAATGCCCTTGCCGTTCATGGCTTACAGCGGACGACGTGCCACAAGGACGATAAACCTCTAACCTCCCTGAGGAGCTCACGATAGTATTATGATGGTTATTTTGAGTAACCGATCGAGGGAGACCCCCTTATGAGGCTGCTCTGCTTTTAATCATCTTGAAAGCTGACATGTCATGCTTTGCGACATACAGTATGAGAGGATAAGTTAAAAAACACGGGCTAAAAAAAGGTCTTCATAAGGATTGTTTGGGGTCACAAAAAGAGAGACTAATGAATTTATAGACTTAGTTTTTTGGAATGTCAGCTAAAAGCGGAAAAAAATCAAGCCTCTGCTTCCACAAGCTGTTTGCCATTAAGTGTGACGACACTTCCACTAGACGGCTGCTACACTCCCCCTGAATGCTAAGCGGCTATTTCCCATCATTATGGCATTTAATGCGATCAGGATGGTAATCAGATTGCAAATGAAATACCCCCCTGACACACTTGTGTGGGTCTGCTGGCGAGGAAAGAAGGTAATTGATGGGGAATTGGACAGCACCAGCCAACTTGGGGGTGTAAACCCATTTTTTGTTCCGTTCCTGCGTTTAAAGCAAGGCTTAGAACGAATGTACGTTTTTTGTGTGCACCAGAGCTCCCCCTATGGTGAGGTTTATCAATGTTTGTGAACATATAAATTATAGGTAAACAGCTGCTTTTTTGGTCATTGCAAAACCTCATAGTTTGATAGGCAATAGAAAGAGACACACTTTTTTTTTCGTTTATTAATGTTAGTTACAGCAAAAATTAAAATAAAAACAAAAATATACCGCTGTTAAATGAGAAAAAGTCTACTCCAACAGTGAAACACTGTCGGTATATTTTCCAGATCAAGTTACAATAGTTGGCAATCCTGCATTGAGACCGATCACATGATTAAAAAATAATCTACCCCCCCCCCCCACCCCCCACATGCATGAAGCACATTTAAACTCATTGAAACACACTTAATTGTTTTGGGCTCAGTTTTGAAAGTATTCATTTATTGCTTGTTTCACTCTTTTGTACACTCAGTTCTTCAACTAAGAGGGAAAGCAAAGGTTCAGGCTATGACCCCCCCCCCCCAATTGAAATTTACTGTAAGACTGACGCATGAAGAAAAAAAATAATTCAAGCTGTAAAATGTACAACCAAACCATTTAATCCACTCTATCTTAATGCTAGCTTAATGCTAGTTTAATGCTAGCATATAATGCCAAATACAACTTCCATGCTAATTGAAATCAGCCAAAATCTAATGCGAATTACGAACCTTCAAATCATTACTAATTTTAATGGATGTAGCATCAAAATATACAGATGAAGTATATAACGATACTTCAAATATTATATTCACGCTGCTCCCTTGAAACATCTATGACTGCAACATGACTACATGACTTCCAGTAGCAGCTCGGTGCCCCCGGGGGATGTTGCACAATGTGGTACGATGCGCATCTTAAAATGTGGAATGGTATATCAATTTAAAATGTGTTCTAATTTTTAATATTGCCTTCAAACAGCTGGTATAGTGGCATCTGTTTCAGCAGCAGCGTAATCATTGCGCCTGTTGAACTACCTGTACTTAAAGGTCGTGAAATCGTTGGATAATTGATGAGAGCCAAAAGCGCTAGCGGTTGTAATGTCATCTGTCAGAACGTGTGACACACGTATGAGTTAAGAGCCAGTTTAACGCGATCACCTGTCACTGCTGAGTTTGGGCATACTGTGGGTACCGTCAGTGGTCATTTAACAAATGTCAGAAAGAAAGAATAGGGAATGAAACCAAAAATTCGGAAGATACAAAAAGGAGAGGAGTAGCAGTACCTTACAATGCAGGAATTTCTGATTTCAGAGTCCTTTGGCAACACAAAATTCCTACGTATTTCAAACCGATAAACACTTTGAGGCAAAAATTAGTGCATCCAAAAGATAGGCTGCCAAATGAAAAACAAAGTAATGTAGTTTATTCAACACATTGTAAGAATGAAAATTGTAAAGAGCAGTACATTGGGGAGACGAAACAAATTCTCAAAAAAGACTTTAGCAACATCGCAGGGATAAAACTAGTGGACCTCAATCGGCAGTACATATGCACCTAAAAGCTAGCAACCACTCATTTGACGACAATGAGGTTAAAATCTTAGCGAAAGAACATAGATGGTTTGAAAGGGGAGTAAAAGAAGCAATTTTAATCAAACAACTAAATCCTTCATTAAACTGGTTTGGTGGGGTGCGGTTCAATTTGGTTATATCAGTGGGGCTGCAGGGAGTAGCACTCTGCTCCCCCCCAACCTGAGAGCAAGGACCTATCATTAGCAGAGTCCGGCACCGCCATGTCTGGACAGTAGGGATATATATATATATAAGGCCTAAACTAGCAGTAAGACTTTAGTTTGCTGACGAAGTTTCTTGGATAAGAAGCGAAAGGTCCGACACCTTCAAAGAAGTACAGATGACGGCTGAAGAAACCTTTTCATCGATGTAAGGAGAGTGTTAAAAAAATTACGTCACACTGGTTTGGATCTGGGGATTTCTGTTTGGAAGTGTTTAACGCTTTTGTTTGTTTCTCTTGTCTTCTTCTATGGGCGTGCATCAGTCGTGACAGCGACCTCTCTACAATCATCTCAAACCTGCACCACAGCAGACAGCACGGCATGCCTGAGGGCCAGCCAGCCTCCGACCACAATGCCAGTCCGGGACACACAGGTAGGACCTCCGGTGATGTTGCGGGGCACATTGTCATATTGGCAATTATTATTTTATTTGTCTCTAATGTGCGATTGGGTTTTTTTTTTGCCATTGAGTTCTTGAAGTTCGCTCTCTAGTCTCTTGTTCAATGTTCTTTTTACATTCCATGCAGCAAGTGTGGATTTATTTTGTCTTTATTTCAGTTTCAAATGACCTCTGAATAAATAGCTTTGTTTGCTCTTAATCCAAACAATCATGTGAGTTGAGGAACCGTGTTGTGCTAAGATAGGTAGGATCTCACAGACGGAACACAGACAGCTTTTAATCGCAGCTATTTGTCAAGTAGCCCGTGTGTGGATATTGTGCCGCCATGAAAGACATATGGTTGGTAAAACGACCTCACTAATCAGCAATTATCACAGAGTGCTTTGATGTTTTATGCCACTCGGACGATTAAAACTCACATAGTTGTGTTTAGCCTGTAAGCTAAATATACAAAAAGCACATCTTTTTTTATTTGTTATTGCATGCGCACCACTTTGTAAAAGCATTAGTGATTCCGCAAAAGATCGCCTGTTCACGAACGTTCGAGTAAGGTCTAACACAGTTGACTGGAAGTTTGTTTTTCTCAACTTGAACATGAATGGTCATCACTTGAGAAAATTCTTAAATAAAACTCGTGATATGAAATTCTATTTAGCAGCAGAACCCCAATTATAACTCATAAATTATATATAGTGCATATGCCATGCATTGACTGTATGCAAATAGTAAAGCCAACCCTGCGCATAGTTGCACGTGGGTGCGTTTGAAGTTTGAGTGCAGTGAATTACTTGACTAGAAAGCTTGGAAAAGCTAATTTATAGTACGAATGTCTCTTAGGACAGCAGTTATAGAAGACATTTTTTATTCCGCATGTACAATGCAGCTTTGTAGGCAAAACCCTAAATTTGCCCCCGGAGTGACCCTGCCCTCTTCTCATCCTATTAGCCATTAGCGCAGCAAGTGGCAAATCAGCTCAGACCCATCACCTCCATTCCCCCGCGCTCTGTTTGTTCATCTTTTGTCTGCGGGATTAATTGTCCATACGGTACCTGTGGGAGCCGGGCATTGTGGATACACGGATGCCACCAATAGACGGGTAGCGCCTTATACCCAATTTAGGAATGGATTTTCACCCCGATTGCTGTTTTAATCATCCTCTTTCCGCACCACTTAATTGTTGAGTTGTTGCGCTAACGAAGAAAGACACAAAGGGCGGACAAGGACGTTCATTTGGCGACCGCTGACGAAAGGGGGTTTGCCTTCGCCAGAGGGGGTCCTGGGCCTGAAAATCTGCCCGTTTAAGCATTAAAGTGCGATTTAACAGGCTGCCCGCGCGCCACGGTCCGTGTCTGTAAACAGGTCCAATCCGATCAGTGCCTGTAATTCTGTCTGCCAGTGAAATTAGACGCAACACACACATTCACAAGCACACGATTGCACACAAAATAGCGGTAAGCGACACGGAATGCGTGCCCACGTAAAATCAACACAAGTTAGGGAGGATTGACGTCTAAATACAGCCTCGGTGTCTGTGTAAGGTTTCGGGCTGGGGATTATTTAACTTTTTTTTTTGTCTAGCCTTTTCTCCTCCATCAACGTTGCAACTTTACGGCGAATTGTGAAATTGAAGTGTGCGCAAACAAAAACAGGAAGTAGATGAGGCAGAAGAAGAGAATGCTCACAGGAGAGAGACGCTGTGATGGAAGAAACATTTGGAATTAGTGAGACAGAGGAAAGAGAGATGAATGAGTGTGCTGGCGGCTTCGGGGGAGAGCTGGCGGCAGCTATGGTGGCGGACAGCGCCGCCTGTGTATATGTGTGTGTGTCTGTGTGTGTGTGTGTGTGTGCGTGCGTGGGGAGGAAAGGAGGTCGTCTCTGTGCCGGAGCAGGCCGTTAATTAAATCTGAGGGACAGACAGGAAGGCCGCCTCCCGCCTTCTCTTCTCCTTTCTATCCCTCCCTCATTCGCGCTCTCGCTCCCCAGCCGGCGGCTATTCAGAGGGTCTGTGAGCGGCGATGGGGGGATGTGGGGATGAGGGGATGAGGGATGGAGGAAGGGAGGTGGGGGCTGGCGGGAAGGGTGGCGGTAGTGGTGGGGGAATGGGGGGGCGGACGGGCGCCGTTGCTGAGAGTCTGGCGGCCTGTGGAGACTGTAAACTGTGGCGCTGTGGTCAGACCGGAGACTCAAACAGGCAGATAAGGTGTTTTTGGACCGCCTCCTCCTCCTACTCAGGCTCCCACAGGCAGTTACAACTTGTGTGTATGTGTGTGTGTTAGCATCTTACCCAGTGTGTTTTTAAGTGCCTCTTTTGTTTTTTACTTGCACATGAATCTGGAACACAGCATGTTTAGGGAAGGGGATTTCTTTTTTTTCCCCTCAGCCAGGTAGTGAGTGCAAGTTGCCTTTTAAGTTTTACTTATGTCGGGTTCTATGAAACAAAGCAAATACTTTTGGATTTCTCAGGCTGTAACGTAGAGATGAGGAAGTATGGGTGGGTGGCAAATACTGTAAAATGTGTCTCGGAGAGGTTGATCTTTGACCTTGCCACTGTTGGAAGGCTTGCTTCAAAGAACTGAAAAATTATCATTGTGTCTATTCCAGAAGTTGAGGTGGATATTTTGGAATAGGGGGTGGTGGGTGAATTTTCTATAGACTATAGGGGTCACAGGTGAGGTTGAGGCTATTGCAGTGAGCAGAGGGCAAAAGTCAGGGTAAACTCTGGACTGGTCACAAGCCGCATGCGGGACACATTGAGACAATCAAACGTTCACCCTTATGGACAAATAAGTGTCTTCACTAAATTGGCTTTTTGGAATGTGAGAGGAAGATGGATGGACAAGCAATCTTCAAAAACAAGGAACTTCGGAGCAGACTGTCCATCCAGCGTCAACTCTCGGAGCCGTGAGACAAACGTGCTAACAACGTAGTCACTCTGCTGCCTGATGGGATGATGTTCACGTTTTATTTGAACGCAAATAAAGTCGTTCATTTGTGTCTCACAGACACTAATTTGTCCAACTACCCATGTCGGGTAATGGCTTGTCGGGTAATGTCGATTTTTAATTTAATCTTCAATCATGTGAGGGTGCGTAAAAAAAAAATCCCTAACCTTTAAGATCCGTTGTTTTGATGGTAATGATTCACACGAATAGTGTTGCTGAGCAACAGGTGCTGTAAGTGAAGTCTGATCAGTCAATTCAAGGTTTGATGACGAACAGATACACATTTATTTATAAAAAATATACAGATTGCTACACACACAAAAAATAAATATATTGACAACAAAACAAATAAATAATAAACAAATGACTAAATAAATTAATCCAGAAATTGATAATTACAAATAAATAAATAAATAAATACATACACATATACATAAATACATAAACACCCAAATAAATAAATACATAAATAAATAAATAAATAAATATATAAAAAACAAATAAATAAATAAATTAATTAATTAATTAAAAATAAATAAATGGTTTAGTAATTAGAAGTTATCTTCGGGACTTGATCAATCAATTTTGATAATATGCATTCTCTTTGTAATTTTCATTTTGAAAACTTCCTGCTGTCTCCAATTATGTGGCCTCACTCAAAATCCAAGAATAATCAAACGTAGCTACCGCCAGACTCCAAATAATTACTTGTTAATGGCTTCCTCCGTGTTTGTCACAGCGTTACGCTAATCTAAATGCGCTAAGTTACGGTTTCCGGAAACTTCTTAAACACACACGGCCACCTGTCCGCCAGATGACTTAGCAGTTAGTGACATTTTGTCCACATGCCGCCCATAATTCTTCTAGAGTTCCACTTTTCTTAATTTCCTCCGTCTCCCGCCAAAAAAGACTAGCACGCGCCGTCAACTATATTACCACGGCGTGTACTTTGCATGTTGGCAGCGTCCCATCCTCCCTCGGCACGAGCCCAGTGCCCTCACGTCGCCCCCGTCTCCATCACCCACCGCGACTGCCCCCTCGCCCAGCTGCATCGGCCCGTAAGCCAATCAATGGCGGGGCTTTCAGGGCCGGCGGAGGCCCCAGTGCGCGGAAGGGGGGGATCAATAAGTTATTAGCACCATTCTGTCAGCTGTAATGTGAAGATTGATTGGGGGGGCTGCGGCTGGCGGCCCACGTTCCCGCTTGTCACCCTGCCTCCCCCCCCCTTCCCCCTTCTTTGCCACCCACCTTCTCCCATTCTGGCCTGATAAAGATGACAGATTAACGGAGTAAGAGAGGAATTAAGGAGTCTGGCTGTCGGAGCTGTCACCACGCTCGCTGCAATGGGGAGAGGACGGAGGAGAGGAAATTGGACTGGAGAGAGAGAGAGAGAGAGAGAGATAGAGAGAGAGAGCAAGGAATGCTGCCTTGCTTGATGGTTCGCCCTGATGGTGTCACATGAAAGAATGGTTTAGAGCCGGCTTTTTCCTCTCGGTTTTGAGACGCTCTTTCCCTCTCATCTGTTTTTCCTCTCAGCCGGATGAATTGCGCTTCTAAAGGCGGTTAACTTGCAAGGTTGACATAAAATGGCATTTGGACACGTTTCTGATGGCTGTTGAAGGGCGAAGGATCCAGTTGGGTTTGCATATAAACAAATCACAAGTTATTGAATGGTTTCACAACGCAATTCTAGGACCATTCCACTGTTTACGTTCAACGTGCAGTCTTGCAGTTTACACCGCTAAACTCCGATCTGATGGCTAGCATCTCTAGCTTGACAGAAATGCTGCGTCAGCATAAGCTGTGGCCTCTCACGGAGTGACACCTGCCAGCAATTTCCCGACAGCGAACAAAGGACAACATTGGAGGACATCCAGTGTCCTGTGTTACTTCTTCTTGCCACGTGGCTGTTTATTACAAATGGGAGACAAGGTTTGTTTTAGAGAAGGCGCATTCAGGATTTTGTCGTCAGCCAGAAAGTCGCGTGTGCCAAATGTTTTGCAAAGTTGGTACCCTGGCAACTTTTGAGAATTGAAACATTACTATACTAGAACATTCCAAACCGTACTAAACAAATATAACACTTCAGCAGTCCGTTTGGTGATAATGGTGAAGGCAAAGCTAGAAACTTATAAAGAGATCCTTGTGGGGTGCCAGCTGCTTCAACGGGTTGGTTGAAGAAAAACAAAATATATAGAGACTTGAAGTCTTGAACACATAAGAGAAGACACCCAGTATCGATACAGATCACAGTTGAACATATCAATATGCTCTCATCATAGTAATGAATGTAGTTGTGTTGTTTGCTCCATTCCAGATCACCAAAGAAATTCCCCGCACCAATCATCAAATAATAATCACCACCAACATAACAGGCATGTGATCGAGAAGCGCTCCGGGTAGCAAACTTGACTGTAAGTTAGTAAACGGCTTGCGCAGACGCTAGCACTGCTCAGGGCTGGGCATTAAAAGGCAGCATCAGTCTTCTAAGAAGCACCATTTAATTGGCTTTAAAAGCTTGCCGCCCTCAAATCTCTGGCCCTCGGGCACCCAGCTCTGGAGACTGCGTGTCTTTAGTGAGGTCAGCTCCAGAGATGACTCCAGGATGTGTGTTTGATCATCAGCGGGCGCCTCCGAGCGTGGGTTGGAAGCATGCTTTTTGCATTTTCTGAAGGTGGAATGGAGGATCCAGCTAATGGAGATTGTTGTCGTTTCTGGATTAGAAGATGTCTTTTTTTTTTTTCGAACAAGGGACAAGTGGGGGACGGGGGTGCAGAGCATTGGGATTGCAGATGATGAGGGGCATCATTGAGAAGGACCCTTCATGTATGCACGTGTGTGCGCGTGTGTATGCGTGTATGCGTGTGTATGTCTATCTATCCATCCTCATTAACATCTTCCACCCTCTAATGGTTTTTCGGGTGGTAATGCTTTTGAATCTCTTCAACAACATCAAACAAGGGATTAAAAATTGAAGGTTTTTTTCCTCCCCACTTAAAGATGTTGTGGGGAAAAAAATAAACACGCCTAAAGGCACCGTAATTTGCATACCATACTAGGATGTATCATATGGTGGTGGAGCAACTGCTTTCCCACGTGGAATTCAAAAACATATTTTAACACTCTACAATTGAAGTTATGATCACGCTCAGTACCGCATTTCTAAAGTACTGAAATGACCGAGTTTTTGCAAGTACATGACTTACCGCTTGTAATGTATTTTGACCTTGCGATGACCAGACGGCAACTTTTCTCTCGAAATGTCCACTTAGTGGACATATAAACCACTTCCAGCTGGCATGTTAATATTATCCACAATTCCAGTCAGCCTGTATGCCATTTGGGACCCTAATTAAGTCTCGATCTTGCCAAGCTAAACTTTATCACCATTGGGACTATAACCCTGAGCTAACATTGTTGACCAGTCTGCCGCTTTAAGGTCATTTCTGTAAATAATTCCTGCGGCTCGACAGTGAAGTATTGGAAATAAAGTTGACTAAACAAGACAAAAAGTGGTGGAGCCCCACCAGAATGTTCAATCTTTTCCATCTCCACTCAGAAACATTTTTTTTCACAAAGGAGGCAATTTTCCAAAAATACACTTTGATATCAAGCCAAAAGATGTGTTTGTTTGAACAAGGCCTGAGCTCATGACAGAAATCGACAAACTTTTGCAAAGAATAGCCATTGTTTTTGTTGTTCATTGTTTTTATGGACACATACAGAGTAGACAGAATGGCCGTTCTCTTTGTCGGGGGGGTAAAAAAAGCTCCTCCCCATCCCTAAAAATGCTCTGAATAAAGAGACGGCAGGAAATCGGAAAAAACACCAGAGGAAGCAGTCTCTGCTGTTGTTTGTCTGACAGAGTCTGACAAAATGCGAGGTGCGCCGGAAAAAAGAAAAAAAACAGCCAGCAAGAGAGATGACAAACATCTTTTCCATTCCTGCGACGCGGTCTGCATCTCCTCCCTCCGTGATTAGGCCCGTATTGATTTGAGGTGTGTTTGATTGGATGGAGGTGAGACGGCGGCGCTGGAAGGAAGGAACGCTTGAGAGGGGAGGAGATGGCGAGGAGGACGAGGAGGCAGTGGTAGGGGGTGCTGTGATTGTACACAAGATGAGGAACGGCAACGAAATGTTTGTTCACAAGCTGGAAATGGGCTGAACATCGCCAACAGTCAGGACCAAAACAAGAGCAATGTGCGTGTTTAGCGGACCTTGACATCGAGTAAACACGGAGTCAATAATCACGATTCCAAGACATGTCTCACCGAATGCCGTGTGGTGGAAATCAAGGAACTGACAGATGAGAAAGAATGTATTCTTCTTCTCTTATTTCTTAAAGTATAGTACCAGTAATACACCATAGGAAAATGACGTGGGCATTCGATTGGAAATTTTAGTATCTTTCACGAGCTGAGAAAAACACAGTGGGCAAATGGCACCCAGGCTGTTGTTTGGACACCGTCTGCTTTGAGGCGATGCAACCACAGTTTTTTTAACCACATCTGGTAAAAGAAAAGCAGAGAGAAGACCTCTGGGCAGTCTGTTGGAAAATATGGTAGTGCGATAGAGAGACAGGACCCTTGTGCTGTTTTCACATCTCCAGATACCTGTGGCCTCAATAACTCTTGTTCCAGCTTTTATTTTTATTTTGGGGTGGGTGGAGGGAGTTGCTCTTTAAATCTTTTAACTCACGGCCCCAACTAATTTCCTAGCAATCATTCGTTCAGGAAGACAAACCATTTTTTTAATACACCAATTGCATTAATTTCGCTGTTTTTGTCTGCATGTTTACAGATGACCTACTCGGAAAGAGGAGAAGCTTTTCTCCCAACAGTAGCAGCAACTCCCCATCCGACAGTAAGAAGTCCCGCAGCGTATCCCCCAAAGGTAAGAGCAAGTATTGCACTCAAGACCAAAAACTTTAGTGGAGTCAGACAAGAATTGTCAATTGTAAATTCAACTTGACTCACTTGAACTCTGAAACTGCACAAGGCATTGCATTATGAAGTATAAAGTATATACAGTATACCGTTTTCACCAGGAATGAAATGGGACAGAATCAGTCAAGAGGCAGTGTTGATTTTACCCAAAGAAGCCAACATTTTAAAATTATGCTGATAAAATGTTTTGTTTGGACGCTTTAGAAGAGCACTTTTCTTGCACTTTGTAATCTGCGTATAGACGCTGCCCACCTTACGAACGAGATACGTTCCGAGCTGTCGTTTGTAAGGTGAATTTGGTCGTAAGTTGCTTCAGTTCTATATTTTGTATGGAATGTACGTATAGAAGTCAATCACTGAATAGGGGAGTACAAAACACAAACGCTCTAACAGTCGTAAAATGAACTCATTGGCAACACTTCAGCATAGCTGGGCGCTGATTGGTCAACCTTGATGTCTTTCGCATCTCAGAGGAGATCCTTAAAAAAAATAAATCCCATTCACAGCTAATTAAGACATCACCGTTAATCACTGAAAACATGTAACACATGTTCAAATATATGTAAATGTGTGATGATGATAGCAGACCCTCATTATACTTTACATGTATTGCATCACGTCACAAAGCACTTGCGCACCTCCAATTTGGGAATCCAAATGCAATTTAACATTTCGGAAGCAATATCATTGCACATAAGTTGGAGTAACATAATCAGGCTAGAATTAATTCATTTTATTGTTGCTAGATACAAAATCTTTAGTTGACATTTTCTATTTGCCAATGACACGATACAAGTGCATGATAAATTGTGGATTGACAGGAATACCTTTGGCGATAGTGCTGCAATCCAGTCACTATAGTCTATTATTCATATTACTCTTATGTGGCGTGGAACTGGACGCCCGACGCAGCCAACAGGCTTTTCCCTCTCGGCTTCCGGAGAAGACTTCCTGACTTATGCATTATAGAGCAGGCAAAACCCAGGGCGCTTTACCGTACATCCAAGCCCAACCGTGGAAATACTGTACATCAGCAGCATGCATACTGTTCATAATTTGGCACATAAGTACTGGCTTGTTTAATGTAACTTTTGATTAGTTAACCTGTCAATAACAGCAATCCATAGGACCAAGTCACGACAGCAGGGTTTGGTGACATTTGGTTTTTGACTGCTCCTCCTACACACCTACTTTTTTAGGCCCCATCTCAGCCTATTAAAGATGCAGTTACTTATATGTGAGTATGTGTGTGTCTGCGTTTCTGTGTGTGCGTGAAGAGCGAGGGGAGAGAGAGAGTGTGAGTGAGAGAGTGTGAGTGAGAGAGTGCATGTTGATTTTTAGACCAACAGTTTACCCATTTTATGTCTGTGTTTTCAGACTCCACAAACATTTTTAATGGAGCCGACGTCCCAAATGGGTGTAATGTGTTGTTTTCACCAGGAAACAACACATTAGATCGTTTTCACCAGTGAGTGAGATGGGACATTTATTTTTTTAAACTTTTTGACTATAAGTTACAAATGGTACTGGATTTTGTGGGTTTTGATTTTGTGCATGAAATGCAGCTCTTCCGGGCTGAATTCAAATGGAATGAGTGAAGCTGCTTTCATTGGCTTGGAAAAACGTTGGCTGTGGTCATTCCCACAACGGCGCAGATGGCACTTTGTGCGTCGCTTGAATAATACCCCAAAAAAATAGGGGCCAACTCCGGCCCTATATTTATATCTGATGTCAGTTAAAAAACAAAAAAGTGATGTCGTTGTCCTTTAATGACTTTTTTTGACACAGCATTTGCAAGAAGGGCATTTTAACGTTGGTCCTCATCAACTAAATTGGTCCTACTCTCGTCCCTCAGAGACCGCACAGAGCCCAGAAGGAGAGGCAGGTGGTAGCCACAGCCACATGAGCCCTGAGGAGCACTACAGGCACATGATGTCAGCGCTCAGCGAGCACGGATCCTACGAGGAGCAGCAGCAGCGCCTTTACCAGCTGGCCAGCAGCATGGGACTACCCGGACACGGTCAGTCCGCTGTCTTTGTCACTCCAATGCATTTTGGGGGATGTCAAATAAACAAAGCGCACGTGCCAAAATATCCATCACAGATGCGTGACGCGTTGTTATCCTCGCCGCCATCGAAAGGTCGACCTGACATTTCTAATTGTCGCATTGCCCACCCTGTGTCAAGGTGGGATTCACATTGATTTCCGACCACCCCGCCGCTTTGTCATTAACAACGCCCGCAAGCGGCATGCATCAACGCAGCCATTGATCCAGAACATCTTATTGGCTGGTTGCCAGGCATCTAAATCTCACAATATCCTTGTACACTTTGTCTTTGTCTTTTTTTTAGAAACAAGTCCATATTAATGGAACTAAAACTGAAAAAAGATAAATGAAAGTGGTGAACATTGTTGTTAAACCATGGCATCCACTTTTTTTTAAATAACACAACATACGTACTATTTTTCGAGAATTGAAAAGTGTGACGTGGAGTGCCATTCCTGAATTTGTTTTTTTTCTTGCGGGGGTGCGATAAAGTGCTGGTCAGACCTCTGACAATGTTTTTTTTTTTGCCTTCCAAGAGGGGGCAGCATTTGTCTTTTGTTACAGCTTAAGCTGTTGTTAAATCAATATGCATGTATTGTATTTTGTACAGCCGTCCCCATTTCAAGCTCAGATAACTCCAGACCCATTTAGCTTAGGAATTAACTGTTTTTCTGATGAAAGAAGAGAGTCTAAGGTTTTTAAAGCTGTATTGAATGTTTATGTAGTCCTAAAACTCAATATTCTGTGTGTGCTGCAATTTGAGCGAAAATGACAAAAACCCTGGCACTGAAGTGGACACATTTTTGCACATCATCTGGCAGTGAATGAGTTAAGGTCTTCCTATGTCGTAGCATAAAAAGCCAATCAATGCCCAGCTCCATTTCAGCTACTTTTATTTTTATTTCATTAGCACTGATGAAAATTTAAGGAGAGGAAGCCAATAAAAGGTTGAATTACCTTCCTGGGGTCTTAAAGGAGGCATATTTCAGAGTACTATGTAGTCTGATTGATCACTGATATACTTTTCCAGCAGTGTTGCTGGTACAAAACTGATATTTCACACTTCAGTGTTATCCTTGGCATTTAGTATTTTCATATCCATTCCATTTTTACACCTTATGTCACACGGAAGCTGCCTTTTTGTGTCGCCCAATCCGCATACTATGCTGATGTCAACAAGTGAAACTTCTTACCTGACGATTTACATATTCACTGAAACTGGCTAGCTGGCTTTTCAGTTCTTGGAATGAAAAATCTGAGATTTTTTGGGGAAGCAGCTACATCTGAAATTTGGGAACGGTGACCGTTTTGTGTCACGGGAGGCAAAAATGAATCTGTGCAGGGAGAGCCACTTGACATTGACCTCGTCTCCAGTGGGGGCCCTCGTGAAGCACCTTCCTTACCAGCCACCGTCTCTTCTATACATCCATCTCAAATCTTGCATTCGTCTTTCTCTCCCGGCAGCCCCTTTTGCTTTGGTCCCCACAGAGCTTGCTTTTTTTGTTTGTTCATGTGTGTGGATTTGGCATTGGTGTTTCTGTGAGATGCAGTTTTCTCTCTGGGCAGTTTTTATCTGAGAGGGTGGAGGCCGGGGTTTGGCTGGTTGAAATAGCCGACAGGGTTTTCCTTTGCACCATCAGTAGATGAAAGCAACTTGTGAGGAGAAATGAGAAAACAAAAGTGTGTGTGGGGGAGGGGAGGTATAGATCCATTTGAAAGTGAAGGGATGGGTGAGTCATTGTTATGTCTGAGTTTACCCAGATTAGAAACGATATGCTTCATTTTTTTATCATCACGCCAGACAAATTGACCACTTCACCCCCGTGATTGCTCCAAACATAATCAGTCAAAATTAGGAACCGTGACAAACTCTGCATATTTATTTACTTTTGCCTAAGATTGCCACATTGTGAAAGGATTCGCTATTTGCTGCTGTATTCTGGGCTAAGCGGATGGATGTCGGCTTTTCGGTACCTGCCAGTCCACCAACCCCATCACAAGGCCGGCCAAGCTGCATCGGCGCGGCATTCGTCTGCTTCCTCACGAGCTGAACTGAAAGGATTTCAGGCTCAGTTCTAGGAATGATGGCGAGAAGGAAAACAGGGATTGCACAAAAGGAGGATAAGCGATATGGACCCAGTGGTGTGAACTGGGACCCACCAAAATAACTCATACATAGGAAGAAAGGTTTCATGATTTTCAGCATTTGTGTTGTTTCCTCTTTAATGGAAGGAAAATTGCAGTTGCATGGAGTGGTACATGTAATACTGGTTGAACTTTGATCTGATCAACCTTCAAAACAAGATGCACAATTTGGTCAATTCACAATAATGATTGTTACAGTGCCCGAAATGACAGATTAATAGCTACCAAGAGAAGCTGACATTGCAGTCTACATCGTCGTTTCATGGTCCTGGGTGGACACACATGTCCAACACCAATGGCGGTAATTCCAATGTCCAACGTCTTTTTTTCACAGGCCTAGCAGTGGAATAAAACAGGAAATCAGAACCTTCCAAAATAAAACCAGCGATTGCTCTGATCTTAGCTTAACTGTTATATGGGTCTGGAGTTATATGAACTTTTTACAATTTACATTTTACAAATTATGGACACAACTTGTCCGGAGACGTCGGTTGTCCTTTAAGTGTTTGTATATTTTTGAACTTATTTTGGCTTTTTGAACCACCACACCCAAACCTCAATAGTGATGCAATCCCAAATCACTATAATATCCCTTTAATTGAGCTGCTCATCCAAAATAGCCGATTTGGTGTGTAGCGTTACCTTGAGGAAATTCACAGAGGTCAACGCTTCCATCGTGTCACCCCTGCATCATGCACTACTGTGTGCTTGCGCTCCGGGGCTCCGGTTTCCTCTGATCCTTCTCTTATCTCCTCACAACCACCTCAACACACACACACACACACACACACACACACACACACACACACACACACAAACGCACAAAACCTTGTCTGCCGCCAGCCGAGTCCCCTGTGGCCTGGCGCAGCAAACAGATCGATACACCGGAGCTAGGCCGCATTAATATCTGTCGCTTCACCTCCCACCCAACCCCCAACCTCGGCGCCCGCTCAGCACGCACACACACACACACACACACACACACACACACACACACACACACACACACACACACACACACACATGGCGGCACCTAAATCACCCTGACACACACAAACACACATAACGCCCATACAGGCGGCGGAAATGGCCCGCTGGCACCTGAGGGATCTGTCTAATTAAAAATGAGGGGGGGCAGATAGATTGAGGATCAGAGAGAGAGAGAGAGAGAGAAAGAGAGAGAGGGAGACACAGGATGGATTTTTCCCTCATTAGAAGCCTTGTCTCCTGGTGCGTCCTGGCCTAGCCAATAATGATGAGGTCTCGTCTGCGAGAGGAGCGGTGAAGCTGGGGCGGGAAAGACGAGGAAGCAGGTCGAACGAAGAGAGCGGCAGAGGTCAGGGTTCGGCGTGAGGCAGCGCGAGAGAAGACTGTTTTGGTTGCGGAGGTGAGAGGGAGAGCCATGCATTCGGACTTCCATCTCACACTGTCCATCCATACTTCGATCCACAAATCATCACCAGTCATGATCATTGCGATTGCGCATCGTGAATTAAGGGGGTTTATGTCCAAGAAAAGTCACACAAAAGTTAGGTCTGTGAATCACAACAGTGGATGGTGTAAAAACAAAAATCAAATTTGCCTTTGAAACTCAATCATTATGTTACCTGCTTCCATTGTTTAACTGTTTGCTGTTTGAAGTGCACTTCAACGGCCAAACATTTAGGGGGAAAAAAACGGATCGCCAAACTATGTTCACGTTAATCAAGCTCCACAAATAACCCGCACAAGCCATCTGTACAATTTGAAGAGAACATACAAGCAAGGAAACCAGCTACTAATGAAGTTTCTAGTGTGTCTGCCTATATCTGTTGCTGTTGCAATATCACAATTTACAAGATGTACAACCCAGAGCTCCTTGAGGCACTTTATGCAAAAAGCTATCCATTCCATCAAGCCATCAATGACCATCACCAAGGTAAATAAAATGACTTTATTATATAGTACAGTTGGTTTATTTAATTACAATACCATAGCACATTTATTATACATAAAATAAGGTATTGTGGGTAGTTTTAAGGCTTATTTAGTTGAAAATTGTTTTATGGGGATCTGGAAACGGATTATTCTCATTTTAATGGTTTCCAATGGGAAATTAATGTTTGGAATACACACTTTTCGCCTTACACACACTTTCTGGGAACCAATTAAGTTCGTAAGCCAAGGTATCACTGTATTAATTTCGAGTTTACTGCATTGAAAGTGGTGGCGGCTCCCTCATGGGAGGCAAAAACTTTGCCAAAGGTCTGACTGAAGCTTTAAACACACACACACACACACACACACACACACACACACACACACACACACACACACACACACACACACACACACACACACACACACACACACACACACACACACCCACCCTTCTTCGCAGAGTTGCTTGCTTCAACTCTGCCATATTAGAAGGATTCTAAGCATGAAGTGTCCATCTAAAGTCACAGCACATCTCAATTAGGGTGGGGAAATGATTTCCCACCACTGTCTGATTTTACTTTGGCTAATAAGTGCTAAATTACAAATGTGGCACTTCATGTGTGTCATCTGACTCCTTCCTTCATGTCCAACATGTGTGTTAGAGAGATGTTTATGAGGATTTTCTGGCTTTCTACTTGAAATTAGCCGCCGGATGCTAAATTTGTACTTTCCCTTCTCTTGTTTTTCCTTCAACTATCATTCTTCCATCACATTCCCTTTTCCCTGTTCCCGTGTTTTCCATCTTTGTTCTTTACTCAGACGTGCTGCGCGCTCAGCAGGAAGCGTTGGCTGCGGCGGTGAGGAATCCGGCGGCCTTAGAAGCTCACCTGCCCACGGGAGGCAGCTCCTCATCATCTAGCCAGAGACGCAAGCAGGGTCTACCGCAGCATCGGGATGCGCATTACACAGAAAGGTAACAAATCTGTTACAAACGCTTGCAGGCCACAATTTTGTTTGGTGTCAGGTTTGATTAATGAGTCACGCTCGCACTGTAATGTCTGCCATAGAAGTGATGGTCACTTGCTTGGCGGACGTTGATGTACGGAAAAAGGAGGGGCAATATTTTGAAAAAGTGGGTTGGTTAGTTGCTATAGTCTATGTGTGGGTGTGTGTGTGCCCAAATAACCTCTTGCCTACAACTATGGAGACGCATGGCTGTGTACGCGGCTCGTACTCCCTCCCCTATACCCACAATGCTGGCCCCGGTGCCTCCCAAACAAAGCCGGGGGCAGCGGGAGTGGGCGGATAATTGCTTGTCGATTATTTATGTGGCGCGGGGAGAGGCGGGGGATCGATAATGGGCCGACGGTGCGGCAGCGGGGAGTGAGTGAGGGAGGGAGGAAGAGAAGGGGGGATGTTTGTATGAGAGCAGGGGAGTGAAGGGAAGGGGTGGGGACATAAGCAGGAAGCGGAGCGGCCTCCTGGTGCGGTGTTGGGATGTTGTGCATCGTGTGCATGTGTGTGTGTGAGTCTTTTGTGTGTATGTATGTGAGTGCGAGCTCGGGTGTTTGCACGTGTGCTCCATTTTTGAGTGTCATGTACGCCATATATGCAGATTGAATTATGAATATAATTTATGCGCGCATGTGTGTGCAGTGCAAATGTGGTCAGCGAGCCGCGTCTATGCGCCGCCAGTATATACAGAGCAACGTAATTGGCCAGACAGAGTTAAATAGGCCTCACCCCAAACCCCAAAACCTCCCATCTGCCTCCTCTTTAACCTCTTCATAAGATACACCCTTTTGGATGGCGTATAATGGAGGGGGTTAAAAGAGAAAATGGGCTCAAGGGCACTTGGCATTAATTGTAACTTTTGTCAGAATGAGAGAAAAAAAGGGGGGGAACGTAAAGTGTATCAGTAAGTGTCCAATGAAAACCCTTTATTACACCTGTCCTCAAATACTGTATCCAATTTGGACATTAAAGCCACGAAATGACCATAGAAACCACAGGTACTATATCCATCTTATCTTATCAAAGTCAAAGAGTCAAAGTCAGCTTTATTGTCAAATATGCTAATATGCATGACATACAGCACAGATGAAATTACTGTCCTCTCGGACCCAGCATGCATGGCACTTTATCTTATCTTATCTTATCTTATCTTGTCTTGTCTCATCCATCTTTAGCAAGCTGGTTAGTTCGCTAGCTAGCTAGGGAGCTAACTAGCCAGCTAACTAGCTAGCTAGCTAGGCCTCATCATATTTTGGACTATATTAATGCAAAAATGTTAAAAAATGAAAAAAAAATGTTTTGTATGTTTTTCATAAAACAGTGATGATATGTATATGCACACACACACACAAATAGGCCAATCTACATATCGAATCAGCATTTATTGGAGAGATACAGCTTAGAAGGGCATTTACATCACTGACAAGTTCATTCAAATCTACATAAGATAACAAACACAGAACCAAAGTGATTCCATCAAGCCCTCTCTGAATACGAGTATGACTTTGAGTCATGACAGTGAACCAAACCTTACTTTTCTTTCGTCCAGTAGCACAATTAATTCGAGTCTAGTGGAACATGGGTGTTACGTTCCCATACTTTACACCGTGGCGCATTTGAGTTGTAAAGGGCCGGACAGTGTTAAAACAGCACAAAGAAAGAACAGGAACCAAATTCTAGAGCGACCCCAAAGTGGAATGAGTGCAAAGTGAAGAGAGAATTCAAATAGAGATAATTGGTGAAATGAAAAGCCGTGGCTAAGGAAGCGAGTCGAGGCGGCAAATTCCCTTCCTCACTCGCTGTACGGCTCACCTTTCCTTCGACCCCTCATCATTGATTATCTTGGGCCCATTAGGGCCCATTGTTAAAAACAAATCATTAGGGCCGCTCAATGGGCTTAGAGCCTGACGCTCCATTTGTCTGGCCTTAAATGGCGCTAAGCTCGCCGAGCATCTGCCAGGCAAATAGGCAGGGATGGAGAAAAATAAAGAGAGGAAGGAAGTAGCAAAACATGGGGGCTTAAAATGGGGATGAAAAGATGGAAGCAAGAGCAAAAAAAGCGAAAAAGCGGAGAGGACGCTGTGACGGAGTGAGTGAGAGAGAGAGATGAAGCAAGATAGGGAGTGAGGCGATGGAGAGAATGTGAGATAAGGGAATGGGAGGGAGGGCGGGAGAGCGAGGAGGCAGCTTCATCCATTTTAATGAGCTTCCTGTGTAAATGTGTTCCTGCGGAGAAGGAGCCGAAGGCGGCTGCGCGGCGCTCCTAATCCCCCCACGCTCCCGTCATTAAGGGCAGTCCTGTCACACACACACACACACACACATACACACAGACGTGCATGCACGCACACGCGCATTCTCACAAAACACAAGGCCGCACACACCTCGCCTGGGCTGCTTCAGGACAGGAACGCTGTCGCCACTCTGACAGGTCGTCACACACGAGTGAATTTCCCAGAAGCCCTTGGCCTCACTGGCGGCACAGCGAGACACACACACACACACACACAGACACACACACACACACACACACACACACACACAGGCCAAGCATGGAGCTTTGCATTACTAAGAGTCCACGTTGCATTTGTGCAATAGGAATGTATGGAAAGGCCAAAGAGAAAACAGACCAAAACACGTCACTCGTCCGTCCAAATTGTGTTCTAAAAAAAAAGCGTGAGAGAAAGAATGAGAGGAAGGCAGCGGAGGGGAGTGTCGGGCGCACTCCTTTCCCGCCTTCTCTCCCTCGCTCTCCGTGATTAGGCCTAATTATGGTGGCGCAGACGCCTGGCAGCCCCAGTCATGCAGCTTTAATTGACCGTTATTCATCTGCGGCCTAACGCTAGGCAACGGTGGGCGGCGCAAAGCGACGGAAGGAAGAAAAGGGAACATCTGAGAGGCGGCGGTTGAGGCAGTTTGGCGTGCGGGGAGCCGACCGCGGGTGGGGGTCGTTGGCGGTTTTTGCGTGAGCGGCGGCGTGGCCCCGCGGAGAGGCGCGTCGCCAGGCTAATTGCTTGCCCTGAGGGATTATACCAGGTGATTACACACTGGGCGGTGTAATTACATAAGAAGCGGCGAGTGGGGCCCACGGCCCGGGGTCACGCGCCACAGCCCTCACCCAAGATTAATTGGCGCTGCCACAGGAGTGCAAGGCGCCGCCGGAGAGAGCGGTTATACGATTAGCATTAACATTTCAGCGGCAAAGGCGATCGATGAATGCTTTTCACCCCCTCCCCTTCACACACACCAATAAATCACAACCATCACCTCCCCTTGTCCCTGCATGCGAGCGTTCCCTCCAAGCTGTTCCGCTCCCTCGCCGCTAAGCCAAGCGAGAGACAAGCAGGCGCTAGCTAATTTGAACATGGTTCCAAAACAATATTTGCGGTTGCACGCATCCCGTCGTCGGTTTCCACGTTGGCTTCCTCAGCTCCCTTCCCATGTGTGGCTGTGTGTGGCGACAGGCTCACACGCGGACTGACTGGCGTGCGAGCAGAAAGGCTACATTGTGTTAGCTATTGATAGAGTTTCAACGTAGGGCTACCAACATTAGTTGACCCGTCACAACTACGGCTAATTTAATCGTTGACGTCGTCATAATTAATTTTACAGTTTTGTTTTTTCCTGTCAAAACTGCTCAGTATCCAATTGTTGTCTTTATGTTTGTCTGTGATGCACGAGTAAAGTCGCGGTAATCTGGGTCATGCGTACCCTGATTTTGGAGATCAATTTAATACTTTTAAAGGACAACCGACGCCTCTGGACAAGTTGCGTACATAATTTGTAAAATCGCTCGAAAATAAAATATGACTTAGAGCGCCATTCCCAAATTTGTTCGAGTTTAGTTGTTTTTTTTTTGGGGGTGGGGGGTGCCGATAAAGCACAGGTCAGACCTCTCGCAATGTTTTTTTTTTCCGTTCCACAATGGGGCACCATTTGCTTTTTGTCCATGTTAACGCTTTGTTCCAGCTTCAGTTGTTGAAGCGCGATATAAATCAATATGTGGTGTTGCGTTGTATTGCATTTTGTACAGCTGCCCCCATTTCAAGCTCAGATAACTTCAGACCCATATAACTTAGGAATTAACTCTTTGTTCTGAATTGCGATTTAAGTGAAAATGACAAAAAAAAAAACATGCCACTGGCGTGGACACATTTTTGCACATTGTCTGGCAGTGAATGAGTTAATTTGCACAGACCTCAAAGAATTCAAGCTTTAGGATAATAATGCTTTTTGTGATTTACGTATGATTGACGAGTGGACTAAATAGTCGTTTGCGCCAGTCCTAGCTCAAAGGCTCCAATGGAAGCCGGCATCATTTTTGCCACCTTGCAGCGAATGAGCGCCAAGGCACATTTTGACACAGCCACGAGGTCAACGTGCAGAAGACTCATTATTCTGTCATCTTAAAAAACATCTTCCGACTGTGAAGATTTACAAATAACTGGCAAAATGAACGAGGAGAGGGAGGGTGGCGTACCTTGACGAAATGGTGAGTGATGAGGAAGGGGAGGGAAGAGAGGGCAAAAAGAAGGGCGCAAACAACACCCATTTTTCATGGAGGACATAGAGAACAGAAAGAGATGGTTTGCTTTCAAAAAAGGAGAGAGAGAGAGAGAGAGAGAGAGAGAGAGAGAGAGAGAGAGAGAGAGAGAGAGAGAGAGAGAGAGAGAGAGAGAGAGAGAGAGAGAGAGAGAGAGAGAGAGAGAGAGAGAGAGAGAGAGAGAGAGAGAGAGTAGAGACACTGAGTGGGAGAAAGGTGAGAGGCGCCTTTCCCCCCTTGACGAGGACAAAGGACGAGGGAGATAATGGAGAGGCCTTTTCAAAAGTTGAGGTTGCAGGACGCGCCATCTTTTTAGCAGCATCAATGCTGCCTGGCAAAGTGGGAGGGAGGGAATAGGGGGAGGGCATCAAAAAAGGGGGGGTAGGAAGGGGGGGGTGACGGTGCGAATAGAGGCGGGATGAGTGTTAATTAGAAGGTCCTTCAGCCTGTGGCCCCGGTCAAGATGCAGGGGCCGCCCCAGCTGTCAGAGCATGACACACTGGCATTGTGCATTCAGCTCTCATTATGTGTATGGCTTGAATGCATGTGTGTGTGTGTGTGTGTGTGTGTGTGTGTGTGTGTGTGTGTGTGTGTGTGTGTGTGTGTGTGTGTGTGTGTGTGTGTGTGTGTGTGTGTGTGTGTGTGTGTGTGTGTGTGTGTGTGTGTGTGTGTGTGTGTGTGTGTGTGTGTGTGTGAGGCGGTGGTGGAGGGTACAGCAATGGCCAGCGGTGTTTACTGCAGCCTGACAAGACTGATGAGGCACTGGGGCGACGTCGGGGCCTTTGGAACACGGTTGATAAAAATACAGCGTACACATCGATGTGGCAGCACGAACACAGAATGGCGGAGGCGCGTGGCGACGGGGGAAAAAAAAACAATAACATGCTCGTTGGAATGAACGTTCCAATTGAAAACGTTTTCTTTGTTTTCATCTTTGCTTCCGCAGAGAACTGTCCCAACCTCCGCCCCTCCTTTCACCTTCAACGGCCCCTCACATCGCGCTTGGACCTCACTTGAGGGCTCCTTTCCTCGGTTTGCCCTCAGCTCTATGCCAGACCCCCGGTGAGTCAGCATTTGACAGTTTAACACCTTTGTCAGCATGATAATACTTGCACTGGTTCCCAGCGTGTGGTCATTGATTCATATAAGAAAAAGTTAAGGGTCACATAGACAACGTTGGTCCACCTCCGGTTGGTTCCAATTTACGATCAATTCGCTGAAACGCAAACCGTAGCAGTATTAGAATAAATATTAAACTTGCTTCTTGATGTGAGTGAGTCACTTGGATGTTTTTTTTTTCTTTTTATCATACATCTCTCGACCTGCAGTGACTATCAAATTGGAAAACTGGTCGGGAAAGCAAACCTGTGCTGTCCGAACAAAAACCAAGTGTATTTTGTTTGCCATACGAACTGAAACTAAATAAATCAATCAATCAATAAAAGACTCAATTTTTATGAGATTAGATTAGATGAGTCTTTATTAGTCTCGCAGTGGAGAAATGTACATTTCACTGCAGCAAAGTTATGAAGGGAAGAGTAAAGGAAAGAAAGAAGTCGAAAAACAAAATACAGGAGCTGCTGAAAAGGCAGCCACTCTCACAGCGCCATCTCGAAGTCAAAACAACAACAAAACAACTAAATAACAAATAATATGACACAACATAAAATACACAATCATTCAATCTTAAGCACTTTCTGCACCCTCTTTGTTGTATGAAGCAGATGAAAGAGGACAGGCGTCCTTTTCACCACTGGATCAGAGACGTCAGGGCGGTATATGCATGTCCGCTACAAGTTAAATGTTGAAAGCAAACACGAAGCTGTAGTATCCATTGACGAAAAGAGATTGTCTCACATCTCCTGTCGAACGTAAATCCGCTTCAATTCCAAGTCGCGACAGTTCCACATACGCATCGGCGCTCTGTGCTGACGCTCATCCTTTTCCTACAAAATATTAAAATAGTATATATATATACATGTCTGAATGAAGTCAATTCAATAATCTGCAGATGCTTTTATTTTTATTTTTTCGCAAAAAATATACATTGAAATGTTTCTTAATAAGCATACATTTGTAAAATTAGGCTCGCCATAAAACTCGTCATAAAACTCTCTGTCCTCAGCAGTAAACTTTGTTGACGTGCTGTGTGTCGAGAAGTAGAGGATGAAAGTCACCTTGCATAAAGAGGCGCAGGCTACTTTGACTACATTATGTCTTGTCCCCTCATTGTCATATTATAAGAATAATCCAAAGGGAAAAAAGCACGTGCCGTACGCCGTATGAATATGAATAATGTGTGTATGAGGACTAAAACAAAATTGAAATGAGAAGATACGATACACAGCAATACTTAATGTGAGGTGAGAACATTATGACTACCGTATTTTCCACCCAAAAGCCTTGATTTTCTTCCAAAAATGAAGCTGCGCCTTATACGCAGGTGCGCCTCATATGTGAAGTCATATTGAGCCACAACTACTGTCAACTCGCAACTACTGTCAGCTTTTTGCCCTGTAGAAAAAGTCATGCGTGACCATAGCCTCTACTGTAGCGCCTTATAATGTGGTGTGCCATATATTTGGAAAACTTTGAAATATTTATATATTATATTCATTTTTTTCTTTCATTAAAGGTGTGTCTTATACTCTGGTGCACCTTATATCTTGAAAAAGTTTGAAAATACACCATTCATTGGGGGTGCGCCTTATACTCCGGTGTGTCTGAAACTCATGACACAAAGTTAGCGGACACCAGGGCAGACAACTCTGTAAAGTTGCCTACCCCAAGACAACTAATCGCAAAAAAAAAAACATTGTTGCAAAGTATAAATGATTTTTTTAATTAAGGAAGTACCTACCACAAATGCTCCTCTGCTTAATTTATGGTAAATATCCCTTGTTGAAGATTTTGCTCCAGTTGTCGTTTGTCGTCATGGTGCACAATGCAATGTTTGCATTGCGTTGTCTGCTAAGGGCGACCTGGACTCCTCTTTCTAAGCGCCTTTCAATACTCTCAAGTACACTTTACAGTCACGGTATAGTCTGAAGCACGAAACAGGCTTCTGATTGGCTGCCGTGCCAAGTATGCAAATTGCCAAACGAACGTTCGTTTGGCAATTTGCAACAAACATTCGTTCGACTAATTTGCATACTCGGCACGGCAGTCAATCAGAAGCCTGTTTCGTCCTTCGGACTACACCGAGACTGTAAAGTGTACTTGAGAGTTTTGAAAGGCGCTTAGAAAGAGGAGTCCACGTGGGTTGTTGCGGTTTTCTTGTAGCTTTTACTTTATTGAATAAAACAAATGTTTGATTTATTTATTTGTATTTCTTGAAGAAATTGTCAGCCCCTCAGGCCGAGACATTTTGAAAGTTATACGCCCGACGTAAAAGTTGTACACCCCAGGCTTCCGGGCAGACGTTATTTCAAACACTGCTTATACACCAAAAAATACTGTATTTTGTACAATATTTTCATTAGGATATTGATAGTTGTGTATAACTAACAATTTTGGTGGATTTTTCTAAAATACTGACCCTTGTGAAACTGTGTTTGAAAGTTAGTTGTTCTTTTTTTTCAATCTAACTCTTTGGCAGTCAGTATATACAATACCAAGGCCTATGAGTCACCATATCTACTTGACGTGGAAAAAAGGTGGACTCTGAACTGTTTACATTTTATTTTCCTTTTCAAACCCAGGCTATGGTTTCCTGCAACCGGCTCAAGCCGAAATCTTTGTGCGGCAGCAGGAAATGCTGAGGAAGCAGAATCTCGCCAGGTGTGTATGCAAGACGTTGGTAAATGTTGTGTGTGTTTGTGTGTCTTGAGTTTTAGAGTCATGCCTTTTTTTTCCGCAGTTATTCCAGTGGATGGAAATGTCTCCTTGTGAAATGCTGAAATCCGACTTGATGGGACTATGTGTGTGTTTTGTGTGTGTTTGCCCGCGACAGACTTGAGATGTCAGCCGAGCTTTTGAGACAGAAAGAGTTGGAGAGTCTCCACCAGCGACAGCAGCAACAATTGCTGAGCTCCGACCCGCTTGCCGCCCACCCCGCCAGCCTGCCCTTGGACCACCCGGCCCTGAGGAGCCTTCAAGACATCCCCGAGGGTCACCCGCTCCGGGAGGAACTGCTCCGCCGGTCCAATGCCATGCTGGTGCTTCGACACGGGGCCACGGCGCCCCTGCTAAGCGCCGACCAGCAGGAGCAGCCCAAGACGTCATCCACCCACAAAGAGGCCCAAGACCAGAGCTCCACGAGCGGTTCCGACGCCGATTCCAAGAAAGCCGTCCACCGTGGCTCTAAGCCTGAGCACCGCGCCGGCCATCGCAAAAGAAGAAGAGCGGACGCGGGAAGCGAGGGAGACGACGAGCAGATGAAGGAGTCGGACAGCGAATCAGAAACATGTAACGAGAGGCGGGAAGGCCCCGCTGCCAAATCGAGGAGTAAACACAAAGACAGTCGAGAAAGAGACGGCAAAGGGGCATCAAACAGTGCAAAGGAGAGTCGAGAATCCTCGGGCCGGCTCAACGCGTCTTGTAGTTCAGCCGGTACCAACTCGCCCAGTCGCCACGTATTCACCTCGGCGCTGGGGAAATCCGATGTCAAGCTCCAGCTTCCACCTGGATTTGTGCCACCCCTGCCTGCTCTTCAAGGACAGTCGTTGCCCTTTGGATTCCCATACATCAATCCTTACTTTCACATGGGTGAGTAGCTCAGACACACACACTATACTGGCAAAAAAGGGGGTGGGGCTGCATGTGAAACCCATTAACCTTCACAAGGTGTGCCTATCTGGCTGCCTGTTTGAGGGTCTGCCTTTCATCACATGGTTGGGGTCAGGGCTAGATGTTCCAGGTTAGGACTTAGGGGTTCCTGTTATGGTTAAGGGGATGGTTAGGGGTAGGGTTGAGGGGTTAACGGTTATGGTAAGGCATTAGAGTTAGGGGTTAGGTTACGAGGGTTGGTTAAGGGTGTATGGTTATGGTTCGGGGTTAAGGTTAGCGGTTAGAGTTAGTAGGGTTAGAGGTTAGAGTAAAGGGTTAGGCGTTAGTGTTAAGGTTAAGATTAGAGTTAGAGTTTATGGTTAAGAGTTAGAGGTTAGGGTTATGCGTTACGTTTAGTGGTTAGGACTAGGGAATTGTGGGGTTAGGATTATGGTTCAGGGTTAGGGTGTGGGGTTAGGCTTCGGGGTTATGATTAAGGGTTAGGGATGGTGAGGGATCAGGGGTTAATGTTAGAGGTTATGGTTCAGGGTTGTGGTTAGGGTTAGGCGTTTGGGGTTACGGTTAACATTAGGCGTTAGGGTTAGCGTGTGAGCGTTAGGGGTAGGTTTTGGGATTAATTTTTGAGATTATGGTGAAGGGTTAGGGAGAGGGTTATGGGTAAGATGTTAGGGGTTAGGAGTTAGGTGTAGGGTTAGGTTGGGGGTTGAGGCTCGTGCTTCGGGGCTATGGATAGGGGTTAGAGGTTAGGGTTAGATTTTGGGGTTACGGTTAGGGGCTAGGGTGAAGGGTTAAGGTTAGGGTTAGTGGGTCCTTAGGGGGTGGGTTAGAGCTTTCTTTAGTCTCACGTTTTTGTGTGAGTTTCAATTATTTGGTATTATTGAACTCACATATCCTTTATCCATGCAGCAGGGAATATATTATGAAAAATAACATTTATTAAGAGCATATATCTTGCGCATGTTTTTCACGTTTAGCCCAAATAATTTTAAATCTAAGAGGCACTCCAACAGATTGAAGATTTTTCGTAAGTCAAGCAGTACCATTCACGTGTCGTTCTTCTGAATTTTATTCAATGAATCTGCAACAAAAGTGAAGAAATAGAAAGGCCCTCCACCTTTTGTCTTTTAATTGATTGGTCTCCCCCCCCCCACCTCAACGGGTGCTGCTTTCAGGCTCTGTGGGAGGTCTTTTCATGGACGGGGAGGACTCGGTTCCAACAAACCCCGTTGAGGACTTAAGCAAGTGGAGCGTGGAGGATGTATGCGGCTTCATAAGCAGCCTGGCAGGATGTGCTGAATACGCTCAGGTGAGCCTGTGGACAACAAGAAGGGGGAGAAAGAGAGAGAGGGAGAGAGACAGAAAGAGAGACAGAGAGAGAAAGGAGGACAAATGGAGGCCAGGGGCAGGCTGACCAATAACCATCGAAGTGTGCAGTCTTCACCATTGCGTCTCCTGATGGTCGTTTTGTACAATGAGTCAACATGATTAAGAAGTGTGCAGTTGGGGCGTGTGTATGTGTGTGTGTGCACAAATTGCGAGTTTCAGAATGTCCCGCCCCCTTGTTCGTGACGTCACCCCAGGACGTCTTCGCCTTGCTCTAGAATCAAAACAATGGCTTCAGATTCGGAGAAGATGCTTTCTTGTTACTCATTCGGTTATGAATACGATTCAAATAGTTCTGAAGAGGAAAGCATACATGTTTGCAATCGATTAAATAAGTACTTGCGTATCAATTCGAGCCATCAGGTCTCCAATGTAGCGTCCCAGAAAATGCACAAGATGGCACCCAAGCTCTGTTGGAAATGGGATGATTTTTCTGCTGGGAATTTGTGTCAACTAGTATCAAATAGTAGTTTTGGTGCAACACACAACGATTCACCATCGTGTTATTTATGTGTTTTCCTTCTAATTTCGCCATCAACACGAAGTTTTCAGACCAAACAAAGTACCCAAAATGCATTGTGTGTCACTTTCTTAGTCAAAGGCGTTGCTGACGTGATGTCGCGTCAGGAATCGTCACCAACTCAAAAAAAAAGACTTCCTGAATATTCAGCGCAAATCTTAAAACGTAAAATATAGCTATATACGGTGGAATCTTTGTAAAATACGCTCAGTAGAAGTCATTTGAAGTGATTTTACAAATTATGGACACAACTTGTCCGCAGGCGTCGGTTGTCCTTTAATGTCAAGACATGAGATCCCAAAACAACATGAAAATTTGGATTTTTAGATTAAAATAGCTATGTTAGTCTTTTGGAGCAAGCGTGGAAAAAGGAAAAAAAAGGAATAAGGAGTGTGAGTGGGTTGAGTGCGTGCGTGTGCGTCTGAAGCGGCTTTGTCTCCGCCAGGTTTTCCGGGAACAGGTCATTGATGGGGAGACATTAGCTCTGCTCAGTGAGGAGCACCTGCTTGGCATCATGGCACTAAAGTTGGGTCCTGCCCTCAGGATTCGCTCGCAGGTACACACACTGCAGCTGTGCGTGTATCCTCGTGTGCCAGATAGTAGAGCCGACAAAGACAGCCAGCGTAGCGTAGAATCCCCACACGTAGGCTGCCCTGAAAAACAGGAATTCTCTCTCTCTCTTTTGCTTTACGTCTGTGTAAGCTCTCAGTCGTACAGGAGCGGGCCATCGATGAAAAGGTTTCTTCAGCCGTCATCTGTACTTCTTTGAAGGTGTCGGATGTTTCGCTTCTTATCCAAGAAGCTTCGTCAGCAAACTAAAGTCTTACTGGTAGTTTCGGTCCTATATCTATCCCTAATGTCCAGACGTGGTGGTGCTCTCAGGTTGAGGGGAGCATAGGACTAATCCCTGCGACTCCACTGATTACCTGTATTGTCCTGACTGACGACTGTCCTGATTGCCCAATTTGCCCGCCATGGTGGGGTGAGGTTCAATTTGGATCGGTCGTACAATAGATTGCTTAGGCAACATAGGCTTCGTTATGCTGATGAGCTGATACCAGGGCAAATTGGGCAATCAGGCCAGTCGTCAGTCAGGACAATAGAGGTAATCAGTGGAGCAGCAGGGATTAGTCCTCTGCTCCCCCAACCTGAGAGCAGGGACCAATCATAGCAGAGTCCGGCACCACCGCGTCTGGACAGTAAGGATATATCTAGGGCCGAAACTACCTGTAAGACTTTAGTTTGCTGACGAAGCTTCTTGGATAAGAAGCGAAACGTCCGACACCTTCAAAGAAGTACAGATGACGGCTGAAGAAACCTTTTCATCGATGTCTTTTGCTTTGTCGTTGTGTCTGAACTCAAATGTGTAAGCAGCACGTCTCCGCCATTGCTGAGTCCCGTTTCCTCGTCTCATCGGCACAGGTGGTGCGGCGCATCGGTCGACTTTTCTACATGACTGGATTTCCACTGGCCTTCCCGTTCCCGCCGTCGACCGCCCTGCGCCCTTCGGAGCGGGACGGGGACGCCCCTGGGGTGCCCGCCGACACCCCCACCTTGCCCCTCTCTTTACTCCAGAGACCCGCATCCACAAACGGAAGCTCTTCTCCTTTCAGTGGACCCACCCCGGGCTGCTCGTCGCCCAAGCAGGAGAAGAACAACGGCTCCGCGGCCGTGGGGAGATAAGGGCTCCCTTTTCACAGGGTTCGCTTGAACTTCCGGGCCTTAAAACGGAAATGGACGGACGGGGTGGGCAGGGGAAGGGAATGAAAAAAAAAAAAGGCATCATGAAGGACGACATGGACTGAACGGAGATCCTGGCCCGTGGCTGCGTCTGAGCCGAATCCAAAGAAAGTGGCTCTGGAGACGCCAAAAAAGAGACAGCTGGTCACAGACAGCACGCCAAAAAGAGGCCACAAACGCCACATTCTTGCAAGTCAGACAAGCCAACGCCAGCGGAAAGCCGTCTGTCCTTTCCTTCATTCCTTCCTTCCTCCCTCCCATCCTGTGCTGGTTTTTTTTCTCCCCTTTCTTTTCGGTACTTGTCCACTGCAAGCCCAGCACAATCCAGGAATAAGACTCATCTCCCCCTCCGACTTCGGGGAAGCTGTCGTCGTCCCCGAGGCTGGAGCGGCGCCACGCTAAAACGAGCTCCGTCTTTTTCACAGCAACTATGCATTCCACTGTCCCGATACCAAAGATGACCGGATGAGTGGAATTGAAACCGTGATTCTGCTTCTGTTTGCATGAAGGCTGTCAGACAGAGAGGAAGTGCCTCAACGCGAAGCACTCGATGGGATTGAGAAAGTACTGAATTCGGACCACACTGATCGGAATCACCAATCGCAATTTCTCATTTGCCCCCCCAAAAAAATGTGAGTTATTTTCATATTGCAAGAAAAAAAATGGTTAAAGGACAACCGACGTCTCCGAACAAGTTGTGTCCATAATTTATAAAATGGCTTCAAATGACTTCTACTGAGCGTATTTTACAAAGATTCCACCGCATGTAGCTATATTTTACATTTTAAGACTCGCACTGAATATTGCGGAAGTCTTGTTTTTGAGTTGATGACAAGTCCTCACCCGACGTCACTGAAGGAACACCCCTGACTGAGAAATTGCATCACCTCAATGCATTTTGCTGTACTTTGTTTGGTCTGAAAACTTCGTGTTGATGGCGAAATTAGAAGGAAAACACATAAATAACGCGATGGTGAATCGTTGTATGTTTCACCGAGACAACTATTAGATATTCGCTGACAAAAATTCCAAGGTGAAAAATCAACCAATTTCCAACGGAGCTCTGGCGCCATCTTCTGTGACGTACACATCAGTCTTGATCCCTCAAAATGACCCAGAAGACCTTCTTTAATCGATTGCAAACATGTATGCTTTCCTCTTCGGAACTATTTGAATCATATTCATAACTGGATGCGTAACAAGAAAGCATCTTCTCCGAATCTGAAGCCATTGTTCTGATTCTCGAGCAAGGCAAGACGTCTTGGCGTGACGTCACGAACTGGGGGCGGGACTTTCTGAAAATGCCCAATTCGCAGCTCAATTTTTTTGCAGATTTTGGACACTTTTTATTGATGTTTTGCATTTGACTAAAAATATCAGCCTACGTGTTTTGGATATTTTAGATGCTATTAAACGTCTTTCTGATGTCAGTTGGGAAACAAAAAAGTGATGTCGGTTGTCCTTTAAAGTCACCCTGAGTGTAAGTCTACCCCAGTGCCTTGGGAGATGTTCCAGCTACCCGTTGACCTTGAGCGGGATAAAAATGATTGAACACAGATGGGACGGATTACAAGAAAAAAATACATCAAATAACTGTCATATTATATAAAGGTCAAATGTCGCAAAGTCAAAATAAATTTTCAATTACTGTATTTTCCGGTGTATAATCATTTCCGGTGTATAATCATGCACCACCAACGAATGGTGTATTTTCAAACTGGTTCCATATATAAGGCGCACTGGAGTGTATGGCGCACATTTAATGAATGAAAAACTTTTCCAAATATAAAAAAACGTTACCAAATATACGGCACACCACATTATAAAGCGCTACATTATAGGCTAGGGTTACGCAGGAGCTGCTGACACGAGCTGCGAGACCTGTTCTGGCTCAATATAACTTTACATATAAGGCGCACCAGCATATAAAGCGCAGGGTCATCTTTGGAAGAAAATCAAGGCTTTTGGGTACGCCTTATACACCTGAAAATACGTTGCGTCACGTTAAGGAATAAAGTCAAACGTTTCATGACTTAAAGGACAACCGACACCATTTTTTTGTTTCTTAACTGACAGCAGAAAAACGTTTTATAGCATCTAAAATACCCAAAACATGCAGGATGGTATTTTTAGTCAAATGCAAAAGATGCAGTTTCAGAAGGTCCCGCCCCCTTGCTCGTGACATCACGCCAGGACGTCTTGCCTTGCTCGAGAATCAAAACAATGGCTTCAGATTCGGAGAAGATGCTTTCTTGTTACTCACCCAGTTATGAATATGATTCAAATAGTTCTGAAGAGGAAAGCATACATTTTTGCAATCGATTAAAAAAGTTCTCCCATATCAATTCGAGCTGTCAGGACTCCAATGTAGCTCCCAGAAAATGCCCAAAATGGCGCACAAGCTCCGTTGGAAATGGGCTGATTTGTCTGTGGGAATTTGTGTCAACTAGTATCAGATAGTAGTCTTGGTGCAACACACAACGATTCACCATAGCGTTATTTATGTGTTTTCCTTCTAATTTCGCCATCAACACAAAGTTTTCAGACCAAACAAAGTACCGCAAATTGCGTTTCTCGGTCAGGGGCGTTCCTTCAGTGACGTGACGTCAGGAATCGTCACCAACTCGACAACAAGACTTCCAGAATATTCAGCGCGAGTCTTAAAACGTAAAATAAAGCTATATGCGGTGGAATCTTTGTAAAATCCACTCAGTAGAAGTCATTTGAAGTGATTTTACAAATTATAGACAAACTTGTCCGGAGGCGTCGGTTGTCCTTTAAGTCCAAATAAATCCAGGAAATATACAAAGACCCGTATTTGCTCAAATATGAGATATTATATTGTTTCTTTCTGCAAATTAAATGGCAGGTTTGTTTCATTTGACTTCATTTTTTGTTGTCTTTTCAGTGTGGTCCGAATAGTCTAGTCGCATGTTGCTGGAAACAATAGCTCACACCGTTTGGACATTTGTGTTGACTACTGTTGGGAGAGTTTGAAATAATAATAATAATAATGATGATAAGAAGAATGATGAATCATGCAAAATTGTACAGAGTCATGCTTGAAATGAAAATATCCAGAAGGTTGCATATGCGGTACTTTCAAATTTTTGCTTAATGTAGATGCACGAAAAGGAAAAAAAAAAGTTTTCTTGACTTAAAAAAAAAAAAAAAAAAAAGATAAAAATGTGACTCGCTGAACTTTTGTGGTACTTTTGTTCATATATTTTCCTCTCCTTTTTGTTGGACATTTTTTTTAAACTAATATTAAAAGGCGCTCCAATCCTGAATGCTACTGTAGCATATGAACAAGGACAAAGTATTTATAGGACTTAGTAAATAAAGCAAATTATATGTATTATAATTAACCCCTGAGATGGATTCCAAAGATACTTTTACTTTTGGTTGCAGGGCGAAGAAAGGCACAGAGCTCTTAATACTTTTTTTTTTTAATCCACGCAAGCAATTGATTCAAATGGTCCCTTTAAAGGTTTTGTCTTCATCCTATTTTTCTATTCACCGCACGGGTGAAATAAATCATAAAGAAATGGCGCCATTGTCTCTTGTGGTCACGTTTTTTTTTCCCCCTTCTCAACCCTCTGTATGTCTTCTTTGGGTTTAAGTAAGGTTTGCAAATAAAGGTTGGGGGTTTTCGAAGCGGAGAGGACAAAGCATTTTTTTCCTCGGCTCGGTGTTTGGACGAGGAAAGCCGCACGGCCAGCACGCAGGCAGGAAGACAGCGGGACCAGTGAGAACTTGGCAGAGAAACACAGCAGCCTGTGTTGCCGCTCTCCCACCTGGGCCCGGCTTCTTGGCACGGCATCAGACGCCAACCCGCCAGGCCGGCACGCCTCCGCTGCCTCAGGCCTTGACGCCCACCTCCTGCCTAGCTTAAGCCCCCCCCCCCTCCCCAAATCACCACCACAACATCAACCTCCCTCCCGCACCCTACGCGCTGGCCTGAGGGAGTCCGAAGGTGGGCAACATGAACATGCATGTGGACTATTGCTAAGAATTTGCATACAGTGGGACCTCGGTTTACGAACGTTAAATTTATGAAAATTAAACCTTGGCATATGCACTACTTTTCGGGATACACACGGAGCGCCGCCCCACCACGGCTGGCGGAGTAATCTTCGGCGGAAGAACACCAAAGCACACGATCGAACAGCGTCACAGCCGGCCTACCTTTCCACACCTCCTTTCTCTTAGTGCACACGTCGTTCATCTTCAAGGATTTATCATGGATATTTTTGCTGTTATGGGACCGAAAAAGACCCCACCATAGGCTTGTGTTCAGCCGAAGAAGACACAAAACAAAATTACAGTCGAGGAGAAGATCATTGAGAAACACGAATGAGGTGTGCGTTTGTCTGACTTCACGGCCCAGTAGCAAAATGCTAAGTCCACCATTGCTACCATTCTTCGCAACAAATAAGCTATTAAAGGTGTGTGTGTTGCTAAAGGTGTTTCCGTGCTGTCAACGGTCTCGGGCAAGAGAAGAGGTTGAAAAACTTCTGTTAACATGGATTAACGAAAAGCAGCTAACCGGCGACAGCGTGAATATAGCAATTATATCTGAGAAAGCACGGCTAATTCACTCTGATATCGTCATGCGGCAACCTGTAAGTTCGCCGTTTATTGATGATTTTAAAGCTAGCAACGGATGGTTCGAGAACTTTAAGCGCCGTACAGGGATTCATTACTCATCATGGTGAGACAGCCAGCTCTGACAGTAAAGCTGCCGAAGCCTACAAGGGATCATTCGTCGAAATGGTGAAAGAAAAAGGCTACGTTCCTCAGCAAGTATTTAATGCAGATGAGACCGGCCTTTTTTGGAAAAAGATGCCTAACTGGACTTTCATAACACAGGAAGAGAAGTCTGAACCCCATTCCATCAAGCCATCAACGACCATCACAAAGGTAAATAAAACGACTTTAATAGACAGTGCAGTGTATTTCTTTCATTACAATACAATAGCACATTTATTATACATAGAATAAGGTATATTGTTTGTAGTTTTAAGGCTTATTTAGTTGAAAATTATATTTTATCGAGACCTGAAAACGGATTATTCTTATTTTAATGGTTTCCTATGAGTAATTAATTTTTGGGATACACACTTTTCGCCTTACACACTCTCTGGGAACCAATTAAGTGAGTGAGCCAAGGTTCCATACAAAAAAAAGGCAATGAGAGCATCAAATGTTCGGGTTTTAAGCGTGAGTATCAGATTTGGGTTTGAAGACGGGGGTTCATGCTCCAAAAGTGGTTTTGACTTCCATATTAAAACAAGCCAAACTGGGGTTACTTAAGCAAGTTTATGGTTTATAAAAGGACATGATGGATTTGTACTGTACAGAGAAGTCAATTCAACTGTCAAAAGCAACAAAAAAAAAAAAACATCGTATTAAACGACGAAGTGGCTTTACGCCATCAGTCGTCATCAGAAAGCTCCAGATCTTCCACCACATCTTCGTCTCCTTCGGCCAGCTCGATGAGAGCAGAGGATGGGAGTGGCTGAGGGACCTTTGACACCTTTTCATCCTCTTTGTCCTCCTCTTCCTCATCTAGAAAATGGAGAGCGGAAATGAAATGTGAGTTTCTGGTTTGGATGTGATGGCATGAGAATAGTTTGCCAACTAGGCGATTTTTGGCTTGCTTTTATAACGAGCCAACTGTCTTATCAATGGAAATCTTGGAAGTTGGGTTCCAGATAAACGAGAATATTTTATATAATAATATTTATATAATATTTTTGCAACGTGTCCTGATAAAAAGGGATGATTAGGATGGAGAAAATGGTTAATTTGACCTCAACTGAGCTGTTATTGGAATCTATTTTTAAAAGTGTTATTTCTATATTTTTGAAAAACAATAATTACATTAAAAATAAACAAGTAAAATGGCCTTTTTAAAAACCGTCATAACACCACAAAAATACTGTAGTGACCTTGAGAGTTTTGAAAGGCGCTTATAAATGAAATGTATTATTATTATTATTATTATTATTATTACAAACCAGAACATTTTAATTCAAAAAAAATGTGCAAACATGACAAATAGTAAAAATATTACAAATATATTCCTCGAGAATTTATAAATGACAAAAATAAAGTGAAACTTCTTCTTCTGAAACTTTCTCAGATCATTTTGAAGTAGTTTTGGGAGACTTTTTTGGGAGTCATTTTTATTGTCGTTTTTCATTTGACTAAAAATATCAGCCTGCGTGTTTTGGGTATTTTAGATGCTATAAAACGTTTTTCTAATGTCAGTTAGGAAACAAAAAAATGGTGTCGGTTGTCCTTTAAAGCTGCTCAAGCTAATTTAGCTTAGCATTGCTCGCTCTCGCTACACATCGCAAAGCTGTGATTAACCCCGTAAGACTTGACCCATCACAGAATAGTCAGAAAATTCAGATTTTTGGGATCGCTTAAGTATAAAATGATGTGATTATTGGCGGAAATGTGAGTGGAAATGAATGAAAACCAGCTAAGTATGACAGTCACAGTTTGACTGGTCATGACAGCATTGGGCGTGGCACAAAAGGGGCAAAGATACAAAAAAAATACAAACAGTGCTGTTTATTTTATACCCACCCGAGTGTCCGTCACTCATGTCAGACAGTCCCTCAAGATCTTCGTCGTCGTCGTCATTTTCATCACCATCGTCATCACTATCGTCATTTTTATCTAGGCACAGATAGAGACGAGGGGGGGGGGGGATAAAGAACATTACACGCAGATAAAAAAATAAACCAATTCTCTCCCCACCACAATTCAATGAATTTTTCTCAAGTTTTCATTGCGACACGCCTGCCGTTCTTTGGAGACGCCTCGATGTGGGCCAAGCATCACAGACAGCTGCAAAGCGTTTCTGCGCTCTTGCGTGTACGCTTCCCTCCCACTCCTCCCAGAGATGGAACCCAAAGTCGATTACAGCCACTGCCGCCTGTACGGCACCAACAGCCGTGACAGTTTACTACTGGCAATTTCAGACGTCTTTTGGCTGACGGCCTAAATATAGCAAACGCTGGCAGGTTTCATAGCAACGCTTATGATGGAGGTTCTATGCGCGTGTGAAATAGCCAAAGGGACGACGGGGGTTCACAGGCTTTGAAGTCGAGGTGCGATGAGACATACGCACGTACGACGGAGCGGCTCGTCCAGTCTGCTACGCACACGCGGAAAAAATGTAGACGTAAACATGGAGACAAATTCTCTCGCCATCTCAAAATCAATGGCTTAGTGCTCACTTTGAATTTTGCTATCTTTAAAGGACAACCGACGGCACTTTTTTAAATGACATCAGAAAAACGTTTTATAGCATCTAAAATACCCAAAACACGCAGGCTGATATTTTTAGTCATATTAAAAACACCAATAAAAATGACTTAAAGTGTCCCAAAACTACTTCAAAATCAGCTCGAAACTGGTGATTTTCAGAAAGTCCCGCCCCCAGTTCGTGACGTCACGCCAAGTCGTCTTGCCTTGCTCAAGAAACAAAACAATGCTTTCTTGTTACTTTGTTGTCAAATAGTTCTGAAGAGGAAAGCGTAAATGTTTGCAATCGATTAAAGGAGTCCTCCCATATCAATTCGAGCCATCAATGACAGCAATTTTAACTTTTAAGACTCACGCTGAATATTCAGGAAGTCTTGTTTTTGAGTTGGTGAGGATTCCTGATGTCACGTCACGGAAGGAACGCCCCTGACCGAGAAAGCGACACGCAATGCATTTTGCGGTACTTTGTTTGGTCTCAAAACTTCGTGTTGATCCGTGTTGATGGCGAAATTACAAGGAAAACACATAAATAACGCGATGGTGAATTGTTGTGTGTTGCACCAAGACTACTATTTGATACTAGTTGACACAAATTCCCAGCAGACAAATCAGCCTATTTCCAACGGAGCTTGGGCGCCATCTTGTGCATTTTGTGGGACGCTACATCAGTCTTGATGCCTCAAAATGACTCGGAAGAATGTCTTTAATCGATTGCAAACATTTATTCTTTCCTCTTCAGAACTATTTGAATCATATTCATAACAGATGAGTAACAAGAAAGCATCTTCTCCGAATCTGAAGCCATTGTTTTGATTCTCGAGCAAGGCAAGACATCCTGGGGTGACATCACGAACTGGGGGCGGGACTTTCTGAAACTCGCCATTTCTGAGATCATTTTGAAATAGTTTTGGGACACTTTAAGTCATTTTTATTGGTGTTTTGCATTTGACTAAAATCATCATATAATAGCGTGTTTTGGGTATTTTAGATGCTATAAAACGTTTTTCTGATGTCAGTTAGGAAACAAAAAATGGTGTCGGTTGTCCTTTAAAGTTTCCCTTAGATGACCCGGAGGACTTCCAAGCCCCCCCCCCCCCCCCCCCCCCCCCTTGACCCCACCCTCTTTCCCAACGTCAAAGCAGCGCATACATACACCACATCATTTGCCTCCTGCAAGTTGGCCGCGTCAACAAAGAAGAAGCTTGTGAAGACTGAAGAGCGGACGACCAGGTCCGTATTGGTGTGCTGTCATGTGTGTGCGCGCACGCCAATGAAAGCAAGAGAGGAAGCCGCCACCTCTGGCTGTTCCACTGGTCTGGTTTGAATTAGGAACTCCCGCAGGGAGCCCGAGCCCGTACATCCTGTCGACGGAGGTCAGTTTGTGTTTGTACTGGGTGGAGGAAAAGAGCAACCAGAGGGAGGCTGGGAGGCACGGAGGGGGGACGGCTGCACGTGCGTTTGCGGGGACTCTCCCGACAATCAAGTCCAGATGCATTAAGGGGAAGAGAAAAAAAACTACAGCCGACTCCTTTTTTTTCTCTCCGTGACCTCGAAAAACCACCCCCTTTCCTCGCCCCAACTTCTGTGAATGTGTTTCGAGGTGAAACGTGTGGACGACAGCTCCAAAAGGACAATGTACAAAACAGCGAAGGGAGTTAAGGACGCAAAAAACAAAACAAAAAAAACTATTCCCTCCATCAATCCAAGGCGAACATTTACAGTTGATTTACTTTACATAACACAAAAGTAAAACAAAAAAATACAAGAAAAACTCGATGGCAACAAGCCGACTTGAGCTGACGTCACCTTTTGGAAATGACGCTACTTTTTGTTATGAATCAAAACATGGCAAAACACCGCCCCCCAGAGGCCAACATGGATAATGTATCTTCTCTTTTTGCTTTGCAATCCGGGTGGTCCTCGAAGGTCGAATGCAATCCGTTCTGGGACATTGCTTGAGCAATCCATTCATCATTTTGCATTACAGTGAGACCTCAAACTTTTCGTCTTACAAACGTCAAATTTATGAAAATTAAACCTTATAATAAGCACTATTTTCATAATACACACCCACCACGGCTGGCGGAGTGATCTTCGGCGGAAGCACACGACCAAACAGCACCAGAGGTTAAGTTACCAACAGTCCTTATGGAAGGTGACTCTCCTTTCATCAGCCATCAACGACCATCAAAAAGGTAAATAAAACTTTATTTTACAGCAGTTTATTTCTTTAATTACAGTCCTCACGTAATGCGCCTCTCCTTCCAAACAGCAATTCCCTTTGACCTCCAACACCATTCCATCAAGCCATCAATGACCATCACAAATGTAAATAAAGTGACTTTATTATATAGTGCAGTGTATTTCTTTCATTACAATACAATAACACATTTATTATACATAGAATAAGGTATGTTGTGTGTAGTTTTAAGGCTTATTTAGTTGAAAAGTATATTTTATGGAAACCCGGGAACGGATTATTCCCATTTTAATGGTTTCCTATGGGATTTTTTTTTTGAGATACACACTTTTCACCTTACTCTGTCTGGGAACCAATTAAGTTCGTAAGTTGAGGTCTCACTGTATTTGGGACTGGCTCGTCAATATTAATTAAAAAAAGAGATATATTTCTACACACACTGACACACTCACCTTTAATTGTGAGTCCTATATCGTCATCATCATCCTCGGAGTCGCTTTCAAACAAGCCCTTAAACTCCTTCTTGTCCTCTGCTTTCCTCTCCTGAATCTTCTTGCGCTTAATCTCTGGCAAGTTCAGATCATGCATCTTGACAAAGCAGAAAAACGGTGTTAGTGGATTTTTTTTGGTTGCATTTTCGTCACTGAACGGAAAGAATATTATTTCCTGTACAAACTTTATACACGTGTTTTTAAAAGAAGCATAACTGATTTGTGAGCTGTGTGGGTAAAAAAAAATGTGTGCTTTTTTTGGAGATTTATTTACCCTTTCTTTTCCAGATATCTCCAACAGAATTTCCTTCTCCCTCAACTTCTTCCATTGAATGTAGTATCTGCTAAGAGGAGTTCCTTCCTTAGCGGTCTCCTTCTCCCATGCCGCCTGAAGAGAGCAGAAGATCACAACAGCATATCTTCATTTACTTTATAGAAGAAATCAACAAAGACCACAGGGGCATTTGAGATAGAGGGCAACTTCCAAATTAGACGACAATCGGTTCTATGACACCTGTTGAACTTCGGTTAATTTATTTATATGTATTTTGGAAAGAATATCTTCTAACACGACCACTCATAGTTGAAAGCGAAAAAACAATCTCTCATACTGTATGAGGATGTTAAAATACTACACAGGGTGTTGCCTAGGTTAGCGGCTAGCTTAGGAAGCTAGCGTATCAATCTACAACATCCTTTGTAACGCATTCCACAAAAGAACTTTTTTTGTCGTGGCAAGAAAATAACACCTGTCTTGACAAAGACCACCATCTCTAAAAATCACTTACAAAAACCACAACATTTGTGTCTTCTGGAAGACATTTCCGACACTCGCTAACATCAGACAAAAGTACAGTGATACCTTAGGAACTTAATTGGTTCCCAGACTGAGTGTATAAGGCAAAAAGTGTGTATCTCAAAAATTAATGTCCCATCGGAAACCATTAAAATGAGAATAATCCGTTCCCAGGTCTACATGAAACATAATTTTCTACTTTTTCATTTTCTAAGCCTTAAAACCACACAAAATATACCCCATTTTATGTACAATAAATGTGCTATGATATTATAATTAAAGAATGGAATGGGTAGTTTTTTTGCATAAAGTGTCTCAAAGAGCTCTGGGTTGTTCATCTTGGAAGTTGTGATATTGCAACAGCAACAGATGCAAGCAGACACACTAGAAACATAATTATTAGCTGGTTCCCTTGCTTGTCTTTTCATTTCAAATGGAACTGAAGGCTTGTGGGGGTTATTTGTGGAGCCTGATCGATGGGAATTTTAACCTTGCAGTCTACACTCTGCCTTTGAACTATCAAAGTTGAAACGAGTCCAAATTTCAGTTTTCTATCCATTCCACTCACTCTCTGTCGTCTGCCTGTCTCTTTCATGTTTGTCTGTCTCCTCACTGCTGCATTCTTGACCAATCACGTGGCTTTAACCAACGACTGGGGGTGGGGAATAGAGGACCAAAACAAGCCGGCTGCCATTTTCTTTTAGGAGAACGGACTGGTTCGCGAACAACACATCACTCATTGTGGCAGCTCCGTGTGTATCACGAAAAGTAGTTTGTATGTCAGAAAATGCATGGATGGATAAAATAATAGAGTAACACAATATCTTGAAATCACTAATGGTGTGCATAATTGTTGGAAACAGAACCGCAAGTTGTTTTTACCCGATACTACGAAATAAAAGGACATAATCGAGAAAACAGCCTTGAATGACTAATTTATGTTGGTTCTCGCCCGAGCTCCAGTGGCAAGGCGGCAGAGGGAGCTGGTGGCCAGAAGGGGGGCCGTGGCCTTTTGCGTAGCAGCAGCGGCGGCGGGGTGACGTCCCCTTTGCCGTGCCTGCAGGGACACCTCCGCCACTGCTCTGTTGACAGGAAGTGGATGCCGCGGTGACAGCATTCAATGAGACAGCCGTGGCGGTGGCGGCGTTCAGACCGCTGCGGGAGCCAAGCTGTCCGTTCATTTCGCACACGGATGCGTTTGCACATCTTATTGCCTCGCCTACTTAGAAGCACTGAGACCGTCCGTCTCTTTGTGATTATTTTCAGGTCGCTGATTATTTCTGACAGGCAAAAAAAATGCAGGCGTGGAATTTGCATAACGCTGTTCCTAATCTGGCGCTACGATTGATGGCAAAGTGATCAAGGTTATTCTTTGAAGATTGCATAACAATGTGTGTCTTTGACAGGCCCGATGTGACACATCAGCACATTAACTCATTCACTGCCATTCCCGAATTTATTTGGGAATTGAAAAGCATGATGTGGAGTGCCATTCCTGAATTCTTTCGGGTTTTGGTTTTTCCTGCTTGGGGCTGATAAATCGCTGGTCAGACCTCTGCCAATGTTTTTCCTTAGACCCATATAACTTAGGAATTAACTCAGTTTTTCTGATGAAAGAAGAAAGTCTAAGGTTTCTTACGCTGCATTGAATGTTTATGAAGGCCTATAACTCAATACAGTGATACCTCAGCTTACAGACTGTGTGTAAGGCAAAAAGTTCATCTGCCAAACATTTATTTCCCATTAAAAACCATTAAAAATGAGAAGAATCTGTTCCCAGGTCTCCATAAAACATAATTTCCTATCAAATAAGCCTTAAAACGACACAAATATACCTTATTTTATGTAGCATAAATGTGCTATTGTATTGTAATTCAAGAAATAAACTGTACAGTATAATAAAGTCGTTTTATTTACCTTTGTGATGGTCGTTGATCATATTGCAGTCATGATGGATTTTTTTGTGGGTTGATGATCACTCATTAAAAAAAAGGTGAAACAAATTTTAAAAGCTGACTTAAAATTTTTTTCTAAGAATATCTAATAAGTAATTTTCAGAGCCCTTTGGTCTGCACTCACCACAGCGCTAGAATTGGCCACTCCAAAGGTGGCGTGTTGTCGTTTAGCGGTGATGTGGTTGCTGTTCTCTCGCACCTTCTCCATCAGCTGGCGCACCGGCTTGCAGTAATTGGCCACTTTGCATTCTTTCAGGAACACTTTCAGCTGGAAGAGGAAAAGGGTTTGTCTTTAGGGTCATGAGGAAAATCAGATATTGGACATGGGTTACGGGATCGATGTTTTTTGTTTATTTTTTAATGACAGGGAGCATAATTATTAGTTTGTTGAAATAAAAATGTAATTGATGTGTGTGTAACCCAAAAGGCATCTTTGTGTTTTTGTCCCTCGGGAATCCCAATGGACGAATAGATACACGCACAATTAAATGTCGTTGGTCTCTGTACATTTTGTGCGTGCGCACTTTGGATTAATGTCAACACCCGCCTCTTGCGTTGTGAAATACCCCCTCGCACAGGAGGTCGAAAAGTGCTGATTTTGTGCAAATGTGGTCTACTCGACACAAAACAGCGGCAGGGAAAAACGCAAACCAACAAAGTCATCCTACTGAGGTAATCAAATTAGTCACCGTTGTTTTGGAAAAATCTCTTCACGTGCTGAACATTTGCCACTTTCCTCCAACACGAAAAGTGTACATTTCCTTGAACTGAGTTCAACATAACTGTGACGATCACGGCAGGGTTACCTGAAGGAGAGTGGGCAGAGCGAGCTCTGGGAAGCCGATGGAGCTGGCTTGCGTGTGGAAATATTCCAGCATCAAGTCATAGAGCTGGTCGATCAATCCGTCCTGCGGCAGGGTAGAAACAAACAAACAAATTCAACATTAGCTTTAATGAGAAATAACTGAACCGGATTTTTCACACTACAAAGCACCCCTAAAAGCATAACATGTTTTCTTAAAAGCCAACAGTGCGCCCAAGAATCCAATGAGCCTGATGTATGGTGTTACACCATTGCTTCTTTTTCTCGATTGGGTTGTTTCCCTGTTAGTGTTCCTATGCCACCTAGTGGTGATTATTAGCGGAAAAATTATAACCGAAAAGGCTTCTGCCAAGACACTAATTGACATGTGCTTTCACCAACACACACTCGGATAGCGACTTAACTACCGTATTTTCCAGTGTATGAGGCGCAACCCCAATGAATGGTGTATTTTTGAACTTTTTCCATATACAAGGCGCACAGGACTGACTATAAAATGCACGTTCATCGACTAAAAAAGGTTTTCTAAATATAATACTGTATATTAATAAACATTTTACATATATAAGGCACACCACATTACCAGGCACTACAGTAGAGGCTGGGGTTACGCACTACTTTTTCTACACGGAGAAATGGAGCCGGTGGCAGCTCACAGTAATTGCAGGACCTGTTGTGGCTGGAGATGACTTCACATATACATTACATTTAATTTCTAAGCGCATTTCAAAACTCTCAAGGACACTTTACAGTCACTGGATTTTTTTTTGTGCGGGTGAGCAGGCGCAGGGTCATCTATTCAAGAAAATGAAGGCTTTTGGGTGCGGCTTATACACCGGAAAATACAGTAATCTGTGAGCTCTGCGCAGCCATTATGAATCGAAGTAATACCAAAAGCAGTCAACTACTGACTAAACAAAGAAAGACTCAAGGATATTTAACACTTTGTTAATGTGAGGTTTGTGTGCCTTTTTTTATGAAGCAATCGACTTCATTACTTTTGTCTTTCCACCACTGTATTGTGTTCCTGTAGCACAATTTACTGGATGCAGAGCGCAACAACAGCCATTGTTGTAGCTTCTATCCTATGCACCTTACAATGGAATGTCCCTTATGTATGAAGACTGTTTTAAAATAGGCCATTTATTGAGTGTGCGCTTTATAATCTCAAATTATTTATCGATGGAGCAAACCTCCAAATGGAAGTCAGTTTTGACATCAAGAAAAGCGCCACAGTGTTGGGTGTTTTTCATACAACAATTTTTGTTAACTTTTTCTTGAAAACAACCTTATTTTAGCACGACACAATCGGCATTTGTTGAGCGGTTGACTCTGGGTTTATATCCAAACATTCAACGCTAGACCACGTCGGGTGACGTGACAAAGAATGTGGGAATAATCCCAGAGGGCTGCGCCGCACTCCTCTTTGGTTGCAGCACTAAGCGTGGCGCCTTTTGGGGCAGATTTAGAGGCCTGGAAGGGGGGCGTTGAGTGCTCAATCCCGTAATGTGCGCAAATACACACACACACACACACACACACACGCAAAGACTCGGCACACAGTGTCAGATGTGTAACATGAAAGCAACTCTAGCCAAGGCCTGAATCAGTCATTAGGATCAGCTGCTCATCCACGGTGCAGCAAAAATCAGATGCACATGTCCAATGGTGGCCATCTGAGCCCTTCAGTTTAGACCAGTGTGACAACCTATCTTATACTGTGCATGTCGAACAGTTTGAATTTGAAATCAACCATCTTACAGACCGTATCTCGTTTAGCAGCGAAGGTTTTTGAGTGTTAGCGCACGGATCGAAGACGGGCTTTTCATCAGGGTTCGCCCAATGTTGCAAAGAAAATTTTCAGACATACGCGAACAGTTTTAACGCTCATAAAAACAGTATAACACAATCGGGCAGTATGACACAGGCTTGGATGTTTAACATCAATAATGAACTTTTTTTTTGTGAATTAAATACAATTGGAAGTCCCTTAAACACCATAAAACAATTTAAAAAATCATAAACAAATGAAATCTTTTCATATTCAGCAGGCTTTACCCCCCCCCCCCCACACACACACAATTTGCACACAAAAAAAATCACACTTTTCTCTGAGTTCCTTAATAACCATAGCTGATCCAATTGAATAGGGTGTGTTGGGAGTAGGGAGGGCTCGAAAATAGGCAGGGTATGGCTCTCGACGACCCTTGGTTCCCCACCGCACCAATATTTAAAATATTCTGTTATTGTTGCATGTGATGTTCACTAGGCCCGTTACCTTGTAAGCTTTCTCTATGAGGTTGACTTTGTTCAGCTTCAGGATGACGGCAAAGTTGATGGGCCTTTTGCTCATCCGTCCTGGTTTCTTGTTAAAGTCCACTTGCTGAAAGATCTGTGAAGGAAAGCAGTAAAAAGAATTGTGAGGAACAGTGGGTGAAGCCTGACTTTGGTGATCACCTTTACGTGGTGTCAGGCAAAAGGAAGTGCCGGATTGCAGCGAGGAAAACTGGCTACGACTACTCAACATGTATCTGCTTGACAACAACACTGTGAAAACTGAGGAAAAAGCGAGTTTTACAGTCAATGTCAAACGGGATCCTGATCTTACACTTAAAACGTGGAGCCAGAACAAAAATTGTCCAATGCAATGACAAAACACTGCATGTCCGCCATTGTTGCGAAGAGGAAGTCAAGATACAGTATTTACACAAGTTATAAATTGATGGCTATCCCACCCAGCAGGCCCTCTTGGAGGCAAACACAAGCCACATCAAAGTTACAAATTATATGATGGGAAAAAAATCAAGTGAAGTGTGTATCGCTTGGTGGAAACACAGCATTGTATTACAAGGCTAAGCACGAGTGAAAAGCTGTCTAAATATGAAAACTAGACAACTATGGTTTCATAGATTAGGCATTGTTTTCAAAATATGAAATAGTGTACTATTCTGTTGATTTCAACACTTTAAATATTTGGTTTGAACTCGCATGTTTTGCATCCTATCAGATGAGACTTTCGTATAATCGAAAATGTAATTTCGCCTTGAGGTATTAAAACAAGGTTGTACATTGAACAAGTAGTTAGCAGTTCCAATGTCGGAGGTACGAATTTGGGCAGCAGTTTTCCAGGGTGGAGTTTTTCTGCAAAGTATTTCATTTACCCCCGCATTCCAAATACAAGACAAAGTTGTCCTTTGTGTGAATCTAAGTGTTTTCGCCTGCGCGTGTTTTGCAATTGACTGGCTATCACTCCCGCCAGATGACAGTTGGTTTCGGTTTCAGCATAACTGCAAGACGGCATTGAGGAAAAGGGGTCGACAAGATTGATGGATGGATTAGATTAAAAATTGAATAGTCGTTGATTAAATCGTCAAAATCATGTGGGGTTTTATGTCTTTACTAATACAGGACAATACATTCTAAAATATATTTACATTCTTGAGTAGAGCCTAACATTCATTTCTCAATTTTACGCTACGATCATGCAGCACATTCTTAGGCGGTGGGAGAACATTCCAGGCAGTGCATGGACTTTCTGTCCACATGCTTTGGCGTTGTGCTCATGGCGCACACGTGAAAATGTGCCGCGTCCGTGTTTGAAGCTATTTCTGACACCCGCTTATCATTGTGTGGTTCTGTGCGCCTGTGTGGTCGTTAATGTGCTCAGTGTGTGCGAAGCAGAACGGCGTCGCTGGCCGCTGCTGTCTCGATAAACAGAGGATGTGGTGGCGGTCTGAGGGAGGGGGAGGGGGCATGGCGAAGTGGGACAGTATGGACCAACCCCGATGCATGCTTGGGTACGTGCACACGCACATTCTGCTGATGCGAAAGCGGCAACGTATGCACCCCCGCAGAGAAGTTAGAACGCACACAGGCGCAGCTGCCCTAATTAAATCAGTAGCAGCGCACCCCATCTTAGCTTGAGCAAAAGGAACAATACATGAGTAAAATCGGACAGGGGAAAGAAAAAGATAGGCATCACAAATGGTTTTGATGTTGGGGATGTAGTGGGGCGGGATGGGGGGACAGCTAGCTAAATGGGGCCTATGCATGAAAGTACAGACGGGTAAGAAGGGGTGCAGGGGTGAAGTATGGCATCGGCAGAGAGGATGTGGTCTGCGCAGCGGGCTGAGTTTAGAGTGTGAACCACAACCGCAACTTTATCGCTTTTGTCAAACTGCTACACGCACAAACCCACACAAAGACCGCCGCTATAGGGGGAAGTTCAGTCGTTGCTGGCAGCAGAAAGAAAGCACTGTCTTCCCTCAGACGGAGCGCACGCACTACACCCGGCGCCTTGAGTAAGTTGTCAGTTAGTGACGGATGATTTCGAAGGCAACGAAGCTTTCCTGCAGCTCATAAACACGCTCCCCCCTATGGACAGACACACAACACTGGTTGTCTTCCACGTAAACTCAATCAACTCCAGCCATTTTCCTAAAAATGGGAGAGGCTGTGCCTGCCATTTTTTGAAAACCTTTGACAGATTTTTTTTATAAAAATATTCACCATTCAGGATTGATTTTCAATGTAAAATTATTCATTTGTACCAACTTTTCAACTAAATATCTTTAGATGAAATTCGTGAAGCTCTCCAAGTGAAAAATTGGGATTTTTTTTTTTTTACTTGAGTGGTCAGTGCTTGGTGCAAAGGTACAAAGTACTTAAAAAACAAACAATGGAAGACCTCAAAATTTAACGATCTCTTGTGAACACAGCGGTGCCTTTATTTATTCAGAGCACACTGAAGGAAGGTTTGATTTAAAGAATGTATCATTGTGACCTGGTTTTGAACAGGTTTATTTTAGGGCTCTCATGCTGCATTCCTGAAGCGCACTTTCTGAGAAGCGGCCCTCAACAAAAGGCCCTTCATGTCTATATTTATCTTGAATGGTCAAAATTCCAACGCGCCGGCGCTGTATTGTTTTGGTGTTTTTTTAAAAAAAAAGTACATTTCAGGATCACTGGAGATCACTACGCGGAAAAAAAAGTGGAGCAACTTTAGCCACGTAGATCTATTTGAACAGGACAAATACGCCACTACAGTGACATGGAGACTCACCTCTATGAGGAAAGGAAGAACCGGAACAAACATATTGGTGCTGCCTGATAGTTGTGTGAGAGCTCTGCAACAATGCATCCTCAGAGGATAATATCTTGCCGTGGGTACCAACCTGTTGAGGGACACAAAACGGTGATCATTGTCGCCACCTAGTGTTGGTGAAACATACATTTTTTTTGCTGCGTTCTTGAAAAAGGTGAACATTGGACATCATTACGTGAAGTACTTACTTGATGGTACCAATGATCACTTGGCACAACGGATAGATGAGAGGGTTAAGCACGTCACTGGGGTGCAGGGTGCCGAGGACGCGACACCACAGGTAGAGACAGTGGATGTACTGCCAGTTGTACACTGACTGGTATGTTTCCTGAGAGACAGACACAGGCACAGTTTCAAAGAACTCATCTCAACTTTCTTAACGACAATGTTACTCAGTCATTATGGCCGTTGCTCATTACGACGTGCGTGCGCTCACAGTCGGTCGGCTCGGGTCAAAACCGTTTGCGGACCCCTAGATTATTCCATTAATTACTCAGAATGAGAAATGTCCCTCTCTCGTTTGACCAATTCTTAATGACACTTCAATACATAAAAAAATACATTGTCTTATTTGAAATAGGAAAACATCGATATTGATATATACATTTATACAATCTCCCGACATGTATTAATTTGAATATGCTCAAAATTGTATTTATGGTTTATAGTCGGAGATTATTAATATTGGATATCTTCAATATCTGTACGTTAGCAAATGCTACTTGCTTCAGAATCAGAATCAGAATCAGAATACCTTTATTCGTCCCGCAATGGGGAAATTTGCAGTCCACAGCAGCAATTGAAGAGGGATGGGGTTGGGGTGGGAGTGAAAGGATAGAAAACAAGATATTCTAAGCATAACAAAATAAAAATGTCAACTGTATACTGTGCAAATGTAGATGTGCAAAAACCGTTTTATAAACAAGACTGTGTTTACATGTTTTTCCACATGTGATCATTGGGAATTGTGAAGCCTGACAGCAGTCGGTAGGAACGAGCGGCGGTACCTCTCCTTCTTGCAGCGCGGGTGTAATAGTCTCTGGCTAAAGGAGCTACCCAGAGCTGTCAGGATGGGCAGGAGGGGGTGGGAGGGGCTGTCCGTCATAGCTTTTAGTTTAGCTAGCGTCCGTCTTTTGATACAAATATTCATCAATGACAGTGATTCCCCACTATAGAGTCCAAACTAATCGTTAGTTAAAGATTCTAATTATGACTGATTTTTATCCGCTAAGGTCGCAAATTTTGCATTTTATGTTTAAAATGAAAAAAGTATTTTAATAAACCAATCACGCCTCAAAAAGGTATGTTAACTTTTTTATCTTATTTGCATGGTAATATTGTTAAGAAAGTCATTACTCTCAAATTCAAAGAAACTAGTAAGGAAAAAATATTACATTTTGTACATACAAGTACATTCAACATCATGTATTGCAAATTACTTATGCAAAACCCCAAATTTAGGTTTGCCCGTCACTACTGCCCCTTTTGAAAACCACTGGGTTAAATCATTTCCAAAATGGGGGTGAGACAGAAATAAAATTAAATACAGTAAAGTCTCGTTATATCGATATCGGATATATCGATAGTCCCGGTTATATCGATACTATTTCTTTGCACGCACGGAGAAAATTACATGAAAACAGGGTCGGATATATCGATAGTCCCGGTTATATCGATATTTTTTCGGACTCCCTTGAATATCGATATAACGAGACTTTACTGTATTAAACATGACCTAACCGAGAGTGATGAAGTTTTATATAAAAAAAAAATAGGTGGGTGATTTTGATGTAGCAAATGCAACCTCAGAGAGTGAATTCTGAATCCCAGAATTCTTTTGAGGATTACATTTCAAACTATCCTTTGGTTTGGTAGTCTTCCCACATCCACCTTTTCACATGATGGGAAACCAACCTTTTTATTCATGGTCATGGCGTTCCTGAGGTGGATGGCAAGCTGTCGGATGTAGACAAAGGCATGCTGATAAGTGGCCTGCGTGTCCTGGGCGTACATTTCTGTTAGAGTGCGCTGCATGAAGTTGATCATGGGCAGCGCATTGGGGGATGTGAACTTGCAGTTTTGCACATAGGAAATGTACATTTGCTGTGAGTGGGGAGGTAAAAAGTCATATTAATTTCTTGACATTAATCCACATTGAATAACATCACACTGTCTTTTTGTTACTCACCTTCAGAATGGGGTCAAGATAGGTTTCTTGCTTGTGTCTGCAGATTTTGTTGAGCACCAAAAAGGCCAGGACCCGACACGTCTCTTCTCCAGTGCTCCATTGCTTTATCAATTGCTGAACACAAACAGATGTGATATAGATGATTCCGCAAGAATCAAGGTCCGTGCAATGTCGTTGGAGGTGATTTATTATTCAGTTCCTTTTAAAGATAATAGAAATTTTTGGGATGCTACCCTCCATCTAACATCTGTCTTACCTTAACCAGGTACCGACATTGTTTTGGGAGACAAAGAAAATAAGCGACGAGTTGATTGACGTGTCTCAGGACAGCGCCGATGACTGTGGCCTCCGTGAGACAGGATAGCAACTGTGGATGACAGCATCAATGAATACAGAGCACAAGTGTTTGTTTTTGAGGGGGTAGGGGGTGGTGCAGCATGCCACAGAAGAGGTACAACTTCAGAATCGATCAGCGTTTCGATCTGGAGCCCACAATAATGGCAGCAAACCAACCTGAATAACGCCGCTCAGATACATCTTTATGTCTAATTGATTCTTCTGCCATTTCGTACTTGTTTGTGCAAGCACCAGTCTACAAGTAGCAGCAACAGAAGAAAGTCATTCATTTATTTCCATCAGCCCTAATATACAAAGTGGTTGAATTTGGCAGTTTAGAGAGTCCCTACCGTTTTGAGTCTGTTGCAGGCTTTAAATTGAGCATCTGCTGGAAGGCACCGTGGATGTTTCGGATGCAGAAGATGACCAGGGAATTAAACACTGCAGACAGAGTTGAGGATAAATTACATCACTACAGTTACACCAATACAAGCAGATCAAAGACATTTGGAAGATAACATTGAGCAGTTCTCCACAGTCACAGGATAAGTTTTTCTGTGGGTTTAATTCTTTGATGGCAGGCAGGTCCTCCAACATATCCCAATTAGATGGCTGATCATGACAGATACAAATGACTTGCGACTTGAATTCACCATGAAGGTGGAGTGAGAGAGGTGTTGTGAGAATATGTGCTCAAATATTTTAGCAAAATGTCAATGATTCTGCAGTCTTGCTCTTTTGACTAAAACACAGATACAGCACGTACAGTACATGTCTATTAACTATTAATAAAGACGAACCCATATTGAACTTATTTACGGACATTGATGAACTTCACTTAGTTATACGAGTCATTCAATGACATTTTTGCAATATGTTGAATGATTTTCCAAAGAATGTATTCATAATCATTTTGCATGGAGTTTGACCCCGACCCCAAGTAGTCATTATACCCAGAGTTACATTGCAAATATTACAATTATTACAATTTCACCATATAAAATGAGTGCTTCTTACCTGAACTATCATCCACCGTGTATTTGGACTGGGTAGCTCCGTCACCCTTAGTTGTAGCAACGGCAGCCTTGAAAGCTTGGGTGATTTCTCTGATGAGGCGGGAGGAAGGTGCCTTTTTTATAGAAGCTTTCCAATCACGGATCATTTTCTCTGTGATTTTAATGGTATCGTCTTTCCTCTTGGATTTCTTAGAGGCTTTTTGAGCCCCATCCTCATCATCGCTGGCTTCCTGGATGTAGAAGGTGGTTTTGTAGTTGGCGAATAATTTATGAATTGATGAGAAATTTTAAACACGGGTGTCAGTCCCACCTCCAACGTAGATGGGAGTCTGTGGTATTTGTCCTCATCCTCATCCTCACTATCCGTGTCATCAAAATTCAAGAGGTTATTGTCATTTTCCTGGAGAAACTTGTAAAACTCTGGATCTTTATTTTTTAATCTGGACAGCTGGTCCTTATGCTGGGACGCTTTACCCTTCTTCACCTCATCGCTAAGGAGGGAGAAATGCATTGTTTTAGGACGGCGTTTAAATTCGTACGTTTGAATTAACACGCATGGCCATTACTTGTTATCTTTCATCTTCTCCTTTTTCTTCTGTCCATTTTGCACTGGTGATTCTTCGTTCGCCTCCTCTTCACCGTCTGAATCCAACCCATACCGCAAGAACTCGTCGAAATTGAGGTCCTCTAGTTTTCTACGGCAAACATAACATCTCTGTCAATCACTTCGTTTATATGGAAATAATGATAGTTTCAAGTATTGTCATCAAAAAGAAGCAAGGCCAGTACATTTCAAAAGCAGTACGGATAACACGTCCTCCTGATTGTTGATAGCAACGGCTAGCAAGACTCCCTCAAGATAGCATAATCAGTCACCTTAAACTAACTCACGTTCACTGTGCAACATTCCCAAACATAGCAATCAATATTAATGCCAAAACATAAAATCCAGTATTATCCCAAGCCTGTGAAACAAATGTACAACAAACTCTTGAAAATAAATATATACATGTACGAAAAACAGCACGTACCGTTTCCCTGCCATGCTGTTTTCAACATGTGTAGCCGAACTTCCTGTACCCACAATCCACCGGGAGCTGTTAGTTTTATGTTTCATGGACAACTACTGATGCTTTGTCACCGGTGTTTGTTTTTATTCTTTAAAAATGACCGTGTGATTCCCTCAGATATGTGTACCGCTGTTGAAAGGCCATCGAAGCTACATTGATCATACATACATACATACATACATACATACATACATACATACATACATACATACATACATACATACATACATACATACATACATACATACATACATACATACACACACACATACATACACACATACATACATACATACATACATACATACATACATACATACATACATACATACATACATACATACATACATTGAGTGAAATATGTTTACAATTATTTAGTTTTGTGTATTCTAAAAAAGTTAAATACAACGTTCGGCGCGCACAATAATCTTGTTTTTTGTTAGTTGTGTTGTGACGCTGCAAATGATCTTTAAATCGAATGACAGCTGTATCCGAGAGACGTACATGACCAATCATGATTATTTAAAATATATCCGGTCTTTCGCGCAAGCGCAGACATACCATTCAAATTTACTTCCGCACTCAAAGATGGAGGCGGACTTCTTAAGGTTGTATGTGCTAATTGCAAATTTTATACAAGCATCAATATTCAAATTTAAAATACGTGTTGGACTTTTAAAAATCAGTATATATTTGAGGCAAAAATATAACTTAGAGTGTAATTTTGCCCCAATTATCTAAAAAAATAAAGACCTTCATTTTGAATCGTATCGTGCTTTTAGATGAACTATCTTGTTCCACCTTAACAGTCACTTGGTACCGTCAATATGTATTTTTTGTGCATTGACGTCAGTCGTATACTAGACACAGAACAGGCGTTTTTCTTTAATATTTCCTATGCTTCAGACAAATATGGATAGATAGCTTTGCTGCACCCGATTTCCAAACGATCCTGACTGCGACAGCTGCAGGTTCTTCTTCAATTTTCTCGGGAGGAGCTATTATTGCAAATATAACTGCAACAAAGCTACCGGTAAAGAGACAATACTGTATCTCTGTCTGCTAATGTTGTCTATGGATAATTACGGGCCAGGTTGGAAAAAAATATTCATTCGTAGAATTACACACGTGTTGTGATACAATAAGATGTTTACGTTGTACAGTAGTGTCGGCTCTCGCATTTTTGAAGACAAACACCGTGGACATTATATATTGTCCCTAAAGGCAGAGCATAATTATGATGATTATAATTGTCGCGTGCGTGCGTGCGTGTGTGTGTGTGGTGATGGTGGTGTTCAGAATAAGAATCAGAAAGCCTTTAATAGTCCCACAATGGGGAAATTTGCAATCTATAGCAGCAAAATTGAGGGGGGGGGGGTGAAAAAATAAAAACAAATAATAGAAATAAAATAAATAAACAAAATAGTAGAATGGAAAAGGTTTGGAAAAGGGTTCGGAGCTGCTGTAGAGGTAACCACACATATTGTTGTAAAGGCAAGGCTTTCCGAAAGGTTCTGTTTGTGATGAAATGTAGAGAAAGAGATGCCGTTTCATTGTATGATCAGAGCATTGTCATCAAATGATGAGTATAGTTTTACTTTATTTGAATGCTGCTGTGCCGATGACTATTTTGTGTTTGGGAGCCTTTTACTGAACATCTTCATCTTTATTAAGTTCACAGAATTGCTTGTTCTGTAGCCAGCAAGGGGACACGATCCAGTGTATTATTGTGCTGGTCCCTAGCCTGGATAAATACAGAAGGTTGTGTCAGGAAGGGCATCAGACGTAAAATTTTTGCCAAAACAAATATGTGAATCCCGAAAGGAAAAAATCTTAGTATCGTTTCAGATACAACATACCCAATAATGTGTAAAGTTGATGTATAGCGGCTCCAATGTTATTTGATGGACTCTACAGCTTTGTGTTTACTTTCAACATTTAGCTTGTATCAAACGTGCACATTCCACCATGACGTCTCTGATCCACTGGTGAAAAGGACGCTTTGATCCCCTCCATCTAGAACTGAAAGAAAGGTCAATCCAATCCTATTTATATGTATCCGGTTTGAATTGCTTCATGCAATGTGACTACAATATTTACCATAGCAACATTTTGTAGTTAAAAGTCATTGTTAAGATACACCCTTCTCATTACCAATAATCATATAAAATGATAATGTACACACTGTATACTGCATTATAGACCTGATGTTTTGCTGCTTTGGGTTTTAATCAGCATAGACAGCAAGTTCCCTGCGAGCCTGCAATTAATGATTGGACTTCTTGGATGTGCTGAGAGGAGTCCTGTCATAGCTGTCACCATGAGAAATACAACAGTAGCACAAAGAACCGTGATTGCTCCGGACACCTGTCATAACAGCGGCTGATGAACTAACCTCTTTAGGTGGAAGATTGACGACAAGGTTTATTTTATACTGTAGTTTTCTAAGTAATGACAATCCCTCTTTTCAGTTGGCCAGAGTGCGGCAAAGGCCCGAGCCGGCGACCGCCACACCCGGCACCATGATGGAGGGAGGCATGCAGCTGCTGAACCGCGACGCTCACAGCATCTCGCACAACTCCAAGCGCCACTACCACGACTGCTTCATGTCCATGAACAGGATGAGACAACGCGGGCTGCTGTGCGATATTGTGCTCCATGTCTCAAACAAAGAGATCAAGGCACATAAAGTGGTGCTGGCTTCTTGCAGCCCTTACTTCCACGCCATGTTTACCAGTAAGTTCAGAACAGTGCATATCATCCCCCCTCAAATGTCGAAACAGCATGAGTGCAGTAAACACCTTATGCATTTTAAAGGACAACCGACGTCTCCGGACAAGTTGTGTCCATAATTTGTAAAATGGCTTCAAATGACTTCTACTGAGCGTGTTTCACAAAGATTCCACCGCATATAGCTATATTTTACGTTTTAAGACTCGTGCTGAATATTCCGGAAGTCTTGTTTTTGAGGTGGTGACGAGTCCTCACGTCACGGTCACGGAAGGAACGCCCCTGACCGAAAAAAGGACACGTAGCAGTCCTTCCATCACGTCAATGCATTTTGCTGTACTTTGTTTGGTCTGAACACTTCGTTTAGCACCAAAAAGAGGCAGAAGAGGACGACAAAGCTCCGTGTAAGGAATTAATCAGCCCGTGGAAACGGAACCTTACATGGAGCTTTGTCACCGTCTTCTGCCTTTTTTTGGTGCTACATGTCCCGCCCCCAGATACCTCAAAATGGCACGGAACAAATTCTTTCATCGATTGCAAACATGTATGCTTTCCTCTTCAGAACTATTTGAATCATATTAATAACTGGATGACTAACAGGAAAGCATATTCTCTGAATCTGAAGCCATTGTTTTGAATAATAATAGTATTTTTATTTTTTATTTTCCTTTCTTCTTACTTTCATCACTTTTCTGCTGTGACTTTCTCCACTGTGAGACTAATAAAAACTAATCTAATCTCTTAATAATAATAATAATAATAATAATAATAATAAATGTGCATGAATGAGCCATTTACATGAAAACTGGTCCTCAAATGAAAATATAATTCGAGCAGCTGAACACTGTTATTGTGTCCTTGAGCAAAACTCCAAATTGACACTAGTCAACATTTTCAACATTCCTACTATAATGAAATTGGTCCCCTCTCTGCTTATGTGTTATTTTCCGGTCGTTGTTTGTGTGGATGCATGCTTGCTACTTTTATTGTGTACTCAAATGTAGATGAGATGTCGGAGAGTCGTCAAACCCACGTGACGCTTCATGATATCGACCCCCAAGCATTGGAGCAGCTCATTCAATACGCTTACACAGCGGAGATCGTGGTCGGGGAGGGGAACGTTCAGGTAAGCGACAGATTCGATCACCAATCAATCAATCAATCCTCAATATGCATTGAATACCCCGGGACTACTTCCAACCTGCAATCCTTCTTTAGACGTTGCTTCCAGCGGCTAGCCTGCTGCAACTCAACGGGGTGCGAGACGCCTGCTGCAAGTTTCTCCTCAGCCAGCTGGACCCCTCCAACTGCCTGGGGATCCGAGGCTTTGCTGACACACACTCCTGCAGCGACCTACTCAAGTCGGCGCATAAGTATGTCCTGCAACACTTTGTGGAGGTGGCCAAGACAGAGGAGTTCATGTTGCAGCCATTGAAACAGGCAGGGGCAGGTTTAGTCGTGTAGCCAAATGAGCTTGTTCAACAACTTCTCAATGTGAATGGTTTCCATTCCGCAGGTCCTGGATCTGATTTCCAGTGACAACCTAAACGTACCATCCGAAGAGGAAGTATACCGGGCTGTGCTGAGCTGGGTGAAACATGACATAGATGGGCGTCGGCCACATGTTCCATGGGTAGGATGCATTTTGTCTCACCCGAGATGAATTCGGACTACACTTAAAGGACAACCGACGTCCCCGGACAAGTTGTGTCCGTAATTTGTAAAATGGCTTCAAATGACTTCTACTGAACGTATTTTACAAAGATTCCACCGCATATAGCTATATTTTACGTTTTAAGACTCACGCTGAATATTCTGGAAATCTTGTTTTTGAGTTGGTGACGAGTCCTCACCCTACGTCACTGAAGGAACGCCCCTGACCGAAAAAAGGACATATTGTAGCAGTCCTCCCATTACGTCAATGCATTTTGCTGTACTTTGGTCTGAAAACTTTGTGTAGGACCAAAAAGAGGCAGATGAGGGCGACAAAGCTCCATGTAAGGAATTAATCAGCCTGTGGAAACGGGCTGATTAATTCCATACACGGCTTTGTCGCCATTTTCTGCCTTTTTTGGGTGCGACATTTCCCACCCCTGATGCCTCAAAATGACACGGAATAAATTATTTAATCGATTGCAAACATGTATGCTTTCTTCTTCAGAACTATTTGAATCATATTCATAACTGGATGAGTAACAAGAAAGCATAGTCTCCGAATCTGAAGCCATTGTTTTGATCCTCCAGCAAGGCAAGACGTCTTGGGGTGACACCACGAACAAGGGGGTGGGACCTTCTGAAACTGGCCACTTCCGGTTCATTGTTTTGCACATTTTGGACACTTTAAGTCATTTTTATTGGTGTTTTGCATTTCACTAAAAATATCATACTGCATGTTTTGGGTATTTTAGATGCTATAAAACGTTTTTCTGATGTCAGTTAAGAAACAAAAAAGTGACGTCGGTTGTCCTTTAAAATTTCAACTCACCGAAACAGTGTTACCGTCCTGTCAGTTGATGAAGTGCGTGCGGCTGCCGCTGCTGAGGCGAGACTTCCTGATGAGCAATGTGGACACAGAGCTGCTGGTGCGTCACCACTCGGAGTGCAAGGATCTGCTGATCGAGGCTCTGAAGTATCACCTGATGCCCGAGCAGAGAGGCGTGCTCAGTAACAGCAGGACAAGACCTCGCCGTTGCGAAGGCGCCAGTCCTGTGCTCTTTGCTGTTGGTCAGTGACAAACTCAAGACAGTCAATTGGATTAAAAATGGCCACAATGGTCCAGTCTGAACTTTGTGTATCAGAATCAGAAAACCTTTATTCGTCCCACAATTAGGAAATTTGCAGTCCACAGTAGCAATTTGAAGGGCGATGGGGTGAGGGGGGCGGTTGAAAGGATAGAAAAAATAAGATATTCTCAGCATAGTAAAATAAAAATGTCAACTGTATACTGTAAATGTGCAAAACCGTTTCATAAAAAAACTGTACATAGTGCAAGTATCAAGAAAGGCATATTGATATATGTAGATGTATTGCATCAACCCGTATTTACAGTACAAGTGTCCAGTTTTTTTATCCATATCTGATTATTGAAAATTGCAACGCCTGGCAGCAGTCGGTAGGAACAAGCGGCGGTATCCCTCTCCTTCTTGAGGTTCAGGTTACGTATTGTGTGAATGTTGGGAGGATTTCAGAGAAACATGATTAAAGTCCCCTGAGATAATGAACAGGGCGTTGGGGGACTGGGTGTGCAGCTTGTTTAAAACAGTCATGAGGGCATCGGAGGCAGCGCCGCCATTTGCCGTAGGGGGAATGTACGCCGTGTGAGACGTGTGAGAAATCCCGTGGCAGGTAATGAGGCTAACAGCTAGCAGCTAGCAGCTCAATGTCACGAATGCAGAGTTTTTATTTTACTGTGATGTGCCCAGGGTTGCACCATTTGTCATTCACAAACACAGCACCCCCCCCCCTCCTTTCTGCTTACCGCTGCCTGCATTTCTGAAAAAACTTCTGTGCTCGTTTTGGGTAAGGTGGGGGTAGCCTGTTTGCTATTCATGGAGACTGCGAAGCATACGATACCAGGACAGACCGCTGGCACATGGTGGCATCCATGTCCAATCGTCGGGCCCGGGTAGGCGTGGCAGCTGTTGGGAACAGACTGTATGCTGTCGGTGGGTGAGTGACAATTCTGTTAGACACACAGTACATGCCTAACTTTGCTGGTACACCATATTATTACTTCAACATACATTTGTGAATTTGTAACCGCTAATTACTGTATTTTCATTGCCTTGGATGTGCTGCAGCCTCTGCCATCTGATTTTGGGCGCATTGATCACCAATGAACAAGCTCACTCTGCTTACACTAGCATGTCCAAAGTCCGGCCCGGGGGCCAAATGCGGCCTTTGATCAATTTTCACCCAGCCCACAGCTTCCATCATACAATCAATAACGTCTGGCCCCGCATGTTGAATGAATACATTGGGCACTAGTGCTGTTACCTTCGTGTGCTAAGTGCTGCCATCTAGTGGCTCAATTAGGAACAGCAAATTAGTATATGAGTAATTGACGTGGCCAGCACCAACTTCTGTATTTGTGCTAATTGCTACCTTTAGAATGCACTTTAGAAGACCACTAAATGAGCCCCCCAATTTTCTAAAATGGCGATTTTCAAAAATGTGCCACCACTGTCCTACAGTTTCCTTTTCATTGATCCACGTCATTCAGGTATGACGGGACCTCGGATCTGGCAACTGTGGAATCATATGACCCCATCACTAACTCCTGGCAACCTGAGGTTTCCATGGGAACAAGGAGGAGTTGTTTGGGTGTCGCAGTGTTGCATGGATTGTTGTATGCGGCGGGGGGTTATGATGGAGCTTCCTGTCTCAATAGGTACAAGCAGCGACACACAAACACATCAAACAGGACGAGAATGTATGTTTTGATTGTCTTTTGAAGACATATTCTCAAACATCTTTGCTCTTTTTACAGCGCGGAACGTTTTGACCCCCTGACCAGCACATGGACCTCAATTGCTGCCATGAGCACACGCAGGAGATATGTCAGAATCGCAACTCTCGGTAGCAATTTTTATTGGAATTCTTCACATCTATAACGTAGCATCAAGCTGGACTTAAAGGACAACCGACATCACTTTTTTGTGCCTTGCCGGAGAATCAAAACAATGGCTTCAGATTCGGAGAAGATGCTTTCTTGTTACTCATCCAGTTATGAATATGATTCAAATAGTTCTGAAGAGGAAAGCATACATGTTTGCAATCGATTAAAGAATTTATTCCGTGCCATTTTGAGGTATCTGGGGGCGGGAAATGTAGCACCAAAAAGAGGCAGAAAATGGCGACAAAGCTCCGTGTAAGGAATTAATCAGCCAGTTTCCACAGGCAGAAGGACTGCTACAATGTGTCCTTTTCTCGGTCAGGGGCGTTCCTTCAGTGACGTAACGTGAGGACTCGTCACCAACTCAAAAACAAGACTTCCGGAATATTCAGCGCGAGTCTTAAAATGTAAAATATAGCTATATGCGGTGGAATCTTTGTAAAATACGCTCAGGAGAAGTCATTTGAAGCCATTTTACAAATTATGGACACAACTTTTCCGGAGATGTCGGTTGTCCTTTAAGCTCAAAGGTTTAGAGATGCATTTTGATACTTTTCGCTTTCTTTTCCCACCCAGACGGCAACTTGTATGCGGTAGGTGGTTATGACTGTTCTTCACATCTTGCAACAGTGGAGAAGTATGATCCTCAGGTGCGTTTTCTGCTGTTTCCTATGATATGGGAAATCTTTGTTTTGTGGGTCGAATATTGATTTTTGTCTGTTTCTGAATCGTTTGATCGGATGAGCAGAGCAACACGTGGACACCCATTGCTAATATGCTGAGTCGACGTAGCAGTGCCGGCGTGGCCGTCCTGGATGGTATGCTGTATGTCGCAGGAGGTAATGACGGCACCAGCTGCCTGAACTCGGTGGAAAGGTTCAACCCCAAGACCAACACATGGGAGGGAGTGTCTGCCATGAACATCCGCAGGTTTGTCGACAGGCACAACTCACAAAAAGTAGGATGAAATTTCCTTCATTCAAAAAAAAAAAAAATCTAAAAAAGCCAAATTGAGTCAGCTTTGAAAATACCTGTGAGTCGTTTTCCTTCAGTTCATGATCATAAAAGTTTGTTGTAAAAATTTGGAAGTTTGTTACTGAACAACTGCAGCAAAAGTGACTTCAGTGCGTCTAGGAACAGAGCCTAAAACATTCATCGTCACACAAAAATATCTTTAACTCATTCACTGCCAGACGATGTGCAAAAATGTGTCCACTCCAGTGCCAGGGTTTTTTTCATTTTCACTAAAATTGCAGCACCCACAGAATATTGCGTTTTAGGAGTCTAGACTCAAGCTGAATATTCAGGAAGTCTTGTTTTCGAGATAATGACGTCACGGACGGAACGCCCCTGACCGAGAAAGCGACACACAATTCATTTTGCGGTACTTAGTTTGGTTTGAAAACTTCATGTTGATCCGTGTTGATGGTGAAATTAGAAGGAAAACACATAAATAACGCGATGGTGAATCGTTGTGTGTTGCACCAAGACAACTATTCGATGTTCGCTGACACAAATTCCCAGCAGACAAATCAGCCCATTTCCAACGGAGCTTGGGCGCCATCTTCAGCATGTTCTGGGTGCTACACATCAGTCCTGACGCCTCAAAATGACCCTGAAGAACTTCTTTAATTGATTGCAAACATTTATGCTTTCCTCTTCAGAACTATTTGAATCATATGCATAACTGGATTAGTAACAAGAAAGCATCTTTTCCGAATCTGAAGCCATTGTTTTGATTCTCGAGCAAGGCAAGACGTCTTGGCGTGACACTACGAACAAGGGGGCGGGACCTTCTGAAACTGGTCACTTCCGGGTTTAATAAGTCATTTTTATTGGTATTTTGCATTTGACTAAAAATATCATCCTGCGTGTTTTGGGTATTTTAGATGCTATAAAACGTTTTTATGATGTCAGTTAGGAAACAAAAAAGTGGTGTCGGTTGTCCTTTAAGATCGTTCGATGTGTGATAATCCCGCGCATACTCTCGGACAAATATAGATTCAGCAGATCAGCATCGAGCGGTGGTCTTTGGAGATGGAGCCGTCTTGGATCTGTGGCTGTGTCAGCTCATTCGCTCAAACCTCTTCGACACACACGCCCAGACGCCCTCTTGCTTTTGTGTGAGTCAGAATGTGGTGGGAGCAAGTGCAGCGCCATGAATAAACCATGGCGCTGAGTGCTTTTCTTATCCGGTTGCTGGGCTCTATTTAACTGTGCAAGTAATGTCCCCGTGTCCTGGCCTCCAATTTGTCTCTTGACCCAAACACCCATTCTCATCGGGAGAGTATTTTTCACTTGTTTGTGCACTTGTGGTGCAATATTTCAAAATCAAATCATTTTTTGGGCACTAATTGATCTCAGTTTTTCATCTGTGTAAAAATGATTTAGCTTTTGGTTTGTTTTGTTTGCCCATCACAGGAGCACTCACGACTTGGTGGCGATAGATGGCTGGCTGTACGCCGCGGGAGGTAACGACGGCAGCTCCAGCCTCAACTCCATCGAGAAGTACAACCCGCGAAGTAACAAATGGCTGGCGGCCTCGTGTATGTTCACGCGTCGCAGCAGTGTGGGCGTGGCTGTGCTGGAACTGCTCAACTTCCCACCGCCGTCCTCGCCTACCTTGTCTGTGTCCTCCACTAGCCTTTGACACGGGGTCATCGCATGGATGACTTCAGCCGCCGCTGCGACACCCCGGACTGGTTCTGGGAAGAGACGTAACTGTTCAGTTTGAGGGGCGTTGGGGGGTAAAGATGAAGTATCGGCTCATGGTTGTCATTACTGGCACTTGTGGTTCAGATCGGCCATCATAAATGTCCTAAAAATCTGAATAGACCTCAGAGGTCTATTATTGAACAATGACATTGAATATTTTGCCCTTCTATGCAGCGTCCTATTCAACCATACGCTGTCTACCCAAGATAGAAACATAAACTAAAGAAGATTGCACACACCTTTAATTGCAACTACCCCAAAATACAGTGTTTGCAGTCTCAAAAGAGACACGAAAAAAACGGAATGTCGCTCATGGGGTGCTTAAAGCAAACTGCATGCTTATTCCATCCACAACAGCTGGCTAGCATCACCTCCCAAACGGGAGAGTGAAAATAAAGTAGTACCGCTAATGTCACGCTAGGTGGCAGTAACATGCCAAGGTATTCGCCGCCACACCCCCTTATTACCTTTCAAAATCGCTGTAATACAGCATGCACGCACCACACGACCAGCCAAGCTCGCGTGTCTAAAAAAGTTTCAAACGTTGAAGTGATGAATTTTAATGTATTGATAAAAATATGTGGATGTTAATATGTTTACCTGTAAAATGTTGAGAGGGAAACAGGAGATCCCTAATGTTAAATTCCTATTTAAATGTTAATATGTTTATCTGTAAGATGGGAACATCAGGTGCCTGTTTAAAAGTGTTTCAAGATATTTCTTTATTTGAGACATGTCGTGACAGCGGGATAGCGTGCTTGCGTCCGGTGTTTATCCAAAATTAGTTGTCATGCAGAATTCCATTTGTTTCGTAAAGGACAACCGACATCACTTTTTTGTTTCCTAACTGACACCATGAAAACGTTTTATAGCATCTAAAATACCCAAAACACACAGGCTGATATTTTTAGTCAAATGCAAAACACCAATAAAAATGACTTAAAGTGTCCAAAATCTGCAAAAAATTGAGCTGTGAATTGGGCATTTTCAGAAAGTCCCGCCCCCAGATCGTGACGTCACGCCAAGACGTCTTGCATTGCTGGAGAATCCAAACAATGGCTTCAGATTCGGAGAATATGCTTTCTTGTTACACATCCAGTTATGAATATGATTCAAATAGTTCTGAAGAGGAAAGCATACATGTTTGTATTGGATTGGATTGTATTGGATTTGCCTTTATTAGTCTCGCAGTGGAGAAATTTGCAATCAATTAAATCATTCCGTGCCATTTTGAGGCAACATTGAGGGGAAATGTCTAACCGAAAAAGAGGCACAAAATGGCGACCTCCTGTGGCCACCTCCGTTTCCACAGGCTGATAAATTCATTATATGGAGCTTGGACGCCCTCTTCTGGCGGCTTTTGGGTGCAACACGAGGTCCCCAGACCAAACAAGTACAGCAAAATACATTGACGTGATGGAAGGACTGCTACAATGCGGTCAGGGGCGTTCCTTAAGTGACGTCACGGACGGACTCGTCACCAACTCAAAAACGAGACTTCCTGAATATTCAACGCGAGTCTTAAAACGTAAAATATAGCTATATGCGGTGGAATCTTATTAAAATACGCTCAGTGGAAGTCATTTGAAGCCATTTTACAAATTATGGACACAACTTGTCCGGAGACGTCGGTTGTCCTTTAAATCAACTTGCCCATTTCTAATGGAGATGCTGTTACTGTTTAAATCTGCAGGGAAGGACTAAGGATCACATGCTGATCAAAATGTCCTGTAAATAGGAAGACGGCTCAGTGAATCCATGTTGTTCAAGGTGAACGTGACTGCAGCAGTGATTTAAAGTTTCTGCTCTGCTTCAATGTGGTGAATATTTATTTGAACTGTAAAATATGAATCTAATTCAATGTATTTTGCACTGTTGCACATGGAGCTATACAAAAAAAATGAAATAAAGATGTTCCAAATGTGATCCAAGTTTAATACAAGAGCGATATCTTTAAATCGACACATCCTCAAATATATTACGTCACGCCGTGTCTTGAACCTCTCGCTAGGCTCACTTGCTGCAACACTATCACATGGTAGTGTCCCAAGATGCTCTCTTTTCACTGTAAGCCGCATTGACGGCTGAGCACAAAGGTAACCCATGAATTTGGTGACAACACATACCGACCTCTGTTAACAGAGGAAAGATATCCGATTACAAGAATTTCTGTCTTGATGAAGCTAATACTGATTTCACGATCAAATTAATGAATCTTCTTCTTTTCCTTTCAGCTTTTCAACCGACCCTTCAAGGGGTCGCCACAGCGAATCAGTGTCCTCCATCTTCAGAGGTTTGATTGTCATGCTTGTTTTGGCCAAGCTTTTACGTCTGATGCCCTTCCTGACACAACCCTCTGTATTTATCAGGGCTTGGGACCGGCACAATTCAGGAGATACTGGCTTCTGTCCCCTTGTGGCTACAGAACAAGCAACTCTATGTATGAACTTAATAAAGATGAAGATGCTCAGTAAAAGGCTCCCAAACACAAAATGGTCATCAGCACAGCAACATTCAAAAAGGCAAAACTATACTCACCATTTGATGACAATGCTCTGATCTTACCGTGAAATGGGCATCTCTTTCCCGACATTACATCACAAACAGAACTTCAAAGTCCTTTAAGATGCGTTATCTTCCCGTCACAGTATGTTTTTCACATATATGCATCTGTTAAAGTTTCAGAGAGGTCCTCACAAATTCCCCCCAAATGATTTTTTGGTGTGTATTTTCATTTCACTTGGATACACACACTTTTTACTCACTGTGTGTGTTTATGTGTGTGTGCGTGGTTAATGAGCGGAAAAGGTTCATACCACAAAAAGTAAAACGATATTTTAACCAAATTCACAACAGGAGTGAGGACTTTGAATGTACCCATTCAGAAACCGCACTCCTGCTGTTATTTCAGTTTCAACTCCACTTTTTATGGCTTTGTTTTTAAAGAAGTTGCAGTAGGAAATGGGGTGACATTTAGTGTTTAAATATAACACTAGTTCTTCTCTAAACTTATCAGCAACGGTGGTCCTCACTCCTTATCTGGAGGTATCCGGACCTCACACAACCATTGAAACAAGAATATGTGTGTGTGTGTATGCAAGTCTGTATGTGTGTTTGAATGGGGTTATTTTGAAGATATAGAAATAAATGCAAAGCTATACTATCGTATATAGATTCTTCAAATTTCCCCATTGTGGGACGAATAAATGTTTTCTGACTCTGATTCAAGATTCCAACCCATTCCATAAAATCTTTGCAAAATCTAAATCCCAAATTATTTCTGTATAACTTTCTGCCTCTATCTCGGAGAGAAATACACATTAATTTTCCAGTAATGATCACATACAAAACACAATGTGAGGAATGAATTTGTGAAACGGATGGTGAGTGATCTCGCCTTCAAAGGAGCACCAAGGTCCAATTAAGATTCCTTTATGTTGGCCCTGTGTGAGAACTTTGGCACGTTGAAGTTTCCACTGGACACCTGATGTTTGTGCTCTCAGAATCAAGGCTCCGTTGAAGTGGGCCAAGGTGTGACTTTAGCACCCGTCTCTCTCACCCGCTGAGTCTGGATAAACAACAGGGAGCGGCAACCCGGCCACCCCACACACGGAGAGAGGTTAAGATTAGATTGGTTGCATTGGAAGATATGAATAAAAAGGGTTTGACACATTATGCGACAAACTCACGCGAGCTGTTACCAACACACGAGGCGCGTTGAGCAATATGAAATAAATGCATTCAGTTAGAAATTGCTCATTCCTGTTCAAATTGGTAAATCAGAGCTTGATGAAAACAACGGTAGGGATGAACGTTAGAAGGCACTTCATGACCCTGGGAGGTCATAATGAGGTTGAAAGTTTGAATAAATGTATTATGCTGAATTTATTTACTCTACAATTACAATATGAATGCCTCATATAATTATACTAATGATGAGACAATGTTATGTAATTACATTCTGCCAATATGTCGAGATAAAAATCATTTTGTCTTCGGTACTTCTTGGTCGTAGAACAGACTCCAGACTACAACTATTGAGGAATGTATCATTGTTTCTATTGGATTGGATTGAATTTGCCTTTATTCGTTTCGCAGTGGATAAATTTACATTTCACAGTAGCAAAGTGATGAAAGAGAAAAGGAAAGGAAGAAATAGAAAAACAAAATACAGGAGCTGCTGTAAAGGCAGCCACTCTCGCGGCACCATTTTGAAGTCAAAACAACAACAACAAAATAAATAACAAATAATGTGACACAACATAAAAGACACATGCAGTCATTAAATGTTAAGCACTTTCTGCGCCCTCTCTGTTGTATGAAGCATTTTTAGATGAAAGAGGAGAGAATCAACGCATCCTTTTCACCAGTGGATCAGAGACACCATGGTGAAATGTGCACGTCTGCTACAAGCTAAATGTTGAAAGCAAACACGAAGCTCTAGTGTCCATTGACGAAAAGAGACTGTCTCACATCAGCTGCCCCACGTAAATCCGCTTCAATTCCAAGCCGCAACATTTCCACATATGCGTCACCGCTCTGCGCGGACGCTCTGTCACTTTTATTGTTTTTCAAATGTTAATCCTCAGGTGATTTAACTTGTTTTACTCACTCGGCATTCAAACTATTATTATTATTATTATTATTATTATTATTATTATTATTATTATTCAAACACAGGAATCCCAGATTTGTACCCGCAATCATTCAGGAGTGTACCACAAGTGCGCTGTGCAACATTTAGTTGAAGAAATTTGTATTTTTAGACCAATTAAGCAACTTTGGATAATTTCCCATGACACACCTGGTGATCTCTCACAGCACAGTAATGCGCTCAAGAAATAAGGTCTGGTCTGCTGCAAATGAAGTAACCAGTACATGAGTAAGTAAGTCTCTTTTCGTCATCTCTTTTTTTGGGGGTGGGTTGGGATGATGAATCCTACTTGAAGCTATGGATGGAAAAGAGAGATGAGATAAAGCAGAAAACCCCGGGAATATTTTGCAGGACGTCAACTTCCTTGTGCCTGTGAGGAATACTGGTGGAAGATGTATGAGTCAGCATGCTGGCTGCCTGTGGCAACAAGCCCACTGTCATAATTCTCCATGATGGGCCGCATATTAGAATGACATCTCATTTCATTTAAGAATGACGGGACTATGTATCTATTGATAGTCAGTCTGTCTGTCATTCAATCGATCACTCAATCTTTCTATTGAACGTTGGTTTTAATTGTTGTTTGTTTAGTATGACATTTTGTCCTCATAAACCTGTCACCTTATATTTGTTATTTTTGCTGAATTCATATAAAAACAAGTCGAAACAATCCAAATGTATATTGGCATGATACTAAAAGTGTTTCTTGGGAGATATGTTTGGAATAGCTATATTTCTAAGATGACGTATTGTTTATAAAACACTTTATTCATGTTCATATTTATGTACCACCATCCATAACAAAGTTCTGTTATGCCATTCATCAAATCCCTGTTTCAGTTTAATCTTGTTTCACACTTTATCCGATGTTAGGTTATCTCAACTCAAATCAGTCGGCTACACTTTGTTGATAAAATCAACTTTCTTTGAAATTGTTACAGGTTGCTTAGCCCATCAAAGAAGAGATTTTGAGAGAACAATAAAGTATTGTATGACAAAGTGATAACGACCGTGAAGTGGACCGTTGATGCCTCAGGTAATTCTGTTTTACAACCTGTCCAACAGGTTACTTACAAACGGGCGGCGCGTGTTGGATTTAATAATTTAAGATGGCTGCAGATACAAATAGAAATAAAACTATACATGTCGCACAGCTGTCCGACTGATAAGACATAGAACTGTGTGTCATCTTTATTGCCAAGTACTGTATGTAGAACACAAGGAATTTGTTTCCGGTAGAACACGCTGCACTGGTATCATCATCAAAAAATTGCAAAGAGGCACTATACAGTCCTATTTTGGGTTACTGTTTAAAGGGTTACTGTCTTCGGGGAAGAATGTTTATTTATATTTTATAATTTATCTCTTGGGAGCGAGCTCCCTATGCAACCGTGATCGTTACTCTTTGCATACCCATATGCAAATAAAAGAAACATTCGAAGACACAACTATCTATGCTTCACGTCGCGTAACACTGACAGACGACTGACTACCCCAGGCTAAAAAACGATGGGGTGGGGCGGGGGTTATATTCCCTGGGTTTAATACAAGTTACCTGTTTATTTTTGTAGTCTGTAAACGAATCGGGTTACATAAGGCTTCCTGGGGAAAAAAATCGCAAACCAATTAACAGATTTTAACCCATTCCCCCACATCTTTTGGTGAAAAACGTCCCTTTTCACAAAAAAGGTTTAAATGCACTATCATCCGCTAAAATAGACATTTGGAGTGTAACTTGAAAATGCTACAAAACAATGCAAATATATTGCGAACAACACAGTTATCCCACAGCTGTACCCTATCGCGAGAATACTCGTTTCACGCGTACAATGGCTCTCAAAGATTTAAAATTGACGAGTATACACGAATAGAGCTGGTTTTGGAAGGTAAACGTTTTGAGGACTATACTTGTCAACTTCTTTCTGCCGGCGAAGTCGTTAAAACATAAGCGATAATTATTGTATTAAATTCATCTTGTCTACTTGATATCTAATTTAAAACAGATTGTTTTCTTACAGACAGTGTATTTCAGGTGTTCAATTGCCTGACATGTTTCGGCGTATACTTCCGCCTTCGTCAGAGTGTCACTCTGACGATTGCGGAAGTATACGCCGAAACATGTCAAGTAATTGAACACCTAAAATACACTCTGTAAGAAAAGAATCTGTTTTAAATTAGAACAGCGATAATTAGAAATAGCCTTACAGTAGCAAGCTCATGCCTGGGAATGCTTTTGTAAGCTTCGTCCTATTGTCCCTTTGATTGACACACGCCAGTCTGTTTGCATAGACCACCATTTTTTTAATTGCAGTGGCGACCCACACACAATGAGACCCGTTTGGCTCCTGGAAGGTGTGAAACGGCACACTTCTCTCCTATCCCTCCCCCTGAGATTGTCTTTGTAGCTGCCAGGATTGATTGTCCAGACAGAACCAAGTCAAGTCCCATAAGGTGTGAGACAATCTAATTATTCACGCACATGCAACAATGACACCCCCCCCCCAGCTCCGCCTACTTTTACACTAGCACACTCGGTATACAACTCTCAGCTCACATGCTTCTCCCTCAGTCTGACAATCGCACTTCGTGCACTGAGCTGCAGCTCCGGACTACTTCATACCACCAAATACTTTATTTTTCTCCGACTGAGGACATATATACGAACGCGCGAAGAGTGACATTATGGGGAGCAGCATTTCATGTGTGCCCCAGCACAACTTCGCTTTTTCCAGCAAAAGTTTCATCCGCAGAAACAGGTAACCCATATTATCCAGATATACTTTGTCTATTCTTAATGTATCAGAACCGCACATTCCGAGTTGACTTTTTACCCGTGATCTGAGGTGGAAAGAATTCCTAACATTTGTCAGCCTTTGGAGAAGTAGGAGTTGTGAATTCCAAGATCCCATGGTAACACGGGGGTCATACCGGTGGCTTTGGTTCTAAGAATTGTCTGACTGGTGGGCCGTCTGGCTGTGTGTCAACGATCCGGTTACCATTTTTACTTCCTCCACACATCCCCGTGAGTGCGAAGATGATATGACAGCTGTCAGATGTTTTCCAGCGACCTAATAACAAAATCAGGCCTTGACCATACTTAATAAAAAAAAAAAAACCTGTGATCCCCGATATCGCAAAATCAGATTGTCACGACCTTAACACTATAATTGATGGTTTATATGGCTGGTTGTGTTGAATCCCAATGGATTATATGTCTGGGCATGCTCCGAGTCACTATTGGATCATCACATCTGATTCCCATTAGCACCCGTCCTTCTAGCTTTCACTGATGATTCAGTTTCTGGTTTTCAGTAACTTGCCCAGAAGCTCATAAAATGTGGTTTGTATTTGTAAACACACGCGCACACGCACAAACTCAGGAACAAACTCACGCACAAACTCATGCACAAACTCACGCACAAACACACGCACAAACACTACAAACTGGATCAGTGGCTCAAGTATGCACAGTAAATTCTGAATTACCGTTCCTTTTGTGGTCAAATGCCATTGCGGTAACTACTAGAAGATGATAGGTGTGTAACTGCGCCGCCTGATTAGCATTGTATCCATACTTTATTTTTTTTAATGTTGCACCCACAGATTGCACACAGAGTATAGTTCACATACTTTTCTCTAAGTTGAAACAAAACCAAAGTGTAGCGGAAAAGCATTGGATGGCCTCTAATGATTGATGCTGTCTCTGACTTCCTGATTAGACAGGACTCGATTCCCACCATGCAGACAAAGGCCCACTTTGTTGCACATACACACAACTACACGGACGGATAAGCAGGTCAACCCCAAAGTGACACTGCACCAGCCGTGCTGAAGCGCTTTATCGGGGCACCGAGGTTGCTTCCTCATGAAGATGTGACACTAATGATAGCAGGCGAGGGTCATGCAAAACAAAGAGAAGCATTGAATGCTGATTTTCCTCTGCATATCAGCAGCCCAGGAGTCAATTGTTCGAATTAGGTAAATGCCTGTCACTGATGTTATTAACACAAAGGGAGGAGGTTAATTATTGGGAATTGTGTGCCGAGGAGGTTGGGGTATAATTAAATTACCTTAGAATGATTTATGCAAAAGTAAAATAGTTCTCAAAATAATTAAAATTGTAAAGGGAACTGTCAGTATTCAGCATAGGGTGAAGTACTCGAGTACTTTAACAAAATAAATGAATACATAAATAAATAAACATAATTTAAGAGAAATACTCATGTCAAAGTAAAATCCATAGCGTATCTAAATTCCGGACATAATGTAATGTTGTACATGTAGAATGTTACTACCCACCTCTTATTGTCTGCACATGATTTAAAATTTGAAAACACAAAATGAAATGTTGAATAGGATCACAAATGCTTATCGTCTTGGCTCTATCTCCCGGGGACAAAAGTGGATGACAGGCAACGCCTGTAAACAGGAAATGTCCCTTGAAAACTCACTTGGGAAGCAAATAACAAACACCGAAGAAAAAAAAAAAAGTGCTAATAGACTTTCTCCGTCTTGAGCAGCAGTCGCCTGTTTCGCAAAAAGAATCCCCAAGAAGGGCAGGAGAAGTCCAACAGTATCATCAATATCCTCTGCACTGTCACCCCGAGGAAGGTAAAAACTCCCCTCATCTGCGACGCAACCGTCCTGCTGTGGGGGTATGGAAAGTCCATGTTAATTGCTGGTCCGGTTGCAGGAAATGTCTACAAAAGACCTACAGACCATCGAGAACATCAAATGGGATCCTCCATTCCCGTATGACCCGGCAAGCGGCTGGAAGAAGAGCAGCATCAACGTCAAGAATTACGGCCGGCTGATTCACAGCGCCAAAGTTCGTTTCCGCTTCCTGCATTGCCAGGTAAGCAGAATCGCTAATTCTTTTTTTTAATGGCCTCGTGATGAAGCAATAGGAACATTTTATGATTCTACATAATCCAATTTAATGAGCTGCTTCATGAGAATTAAAATATGGCTCAAAACTGCAATGACACATCCATAACAAACCGGAAGGTGTCAAAATTACCAAAAGCCGGTACAGCCTTGCAGGAAGCTACTGTACGAACATTGAGATACAGAAACACGTTGATGCAACTGACGTTGTGGTTTGCGGTGAATAATTCAATCCATTTTCCAGCCTGTGTTTGGACACGCTTTGCCGAATGGTGATTGTGAAACATATTTGGGTGGAAAAAAAAAACATCAGGGAGTGGGAGGGGAGCTGTTCTGATCGCACATCCTGATAGACGGGTAGCTTTTGCATAGTCAAATCCAGAACAACAACAACAACGACATGCTTCCTTGAAATTATCGATTAATCAGAAGCTGAGACAACAGACATGGGCAGGTGATTCTTCTCAGACAAAATAAAAAGTCACGAGCTAGAGACGCCAACACAAGAGTTGAATGTAAAAAAAATAAAATGCATTTACAGTGACAACAAGGCCTAATTTTGACAGTGACCTTTACGGGTTTATTGATTTACCATTTTCAGTATTCTGTGCTGAGTCAACATAATCTTTATTTATCGACAGTTTGCAAAATCTTGCCACCTGTTAAAGGAAGTCAATTAAAGCAACAAGTCCAACTTGACTTTTAAGCTTCTCATATTGTCACTTCAGGATATACACGATTGCTACCTGGATCTCTTCCAGACACACCTTCACTTTGTGTCCAACAACACCCCTGGATTGACATACCAGGTGAGTTTTTTTTCGCTCCTTCCTTCAACCTCAGAAACACCGATACCTTCCTTCAAATCCATGCTTGAATCATGACGTCAGCATTTTTACGAGGTTTCATGTTCGCCGGGATCAGAGGTTGGAGTCATGCCGTCATTACTTCTGACATACTGTACGTATCCTGTCAACCGGGGGAGTGTGTTGGTAAACAGATAGGATGATGACATATCCTCACCTGTCTACTGAAGCATGAGCAGTCATTAATCATCCGAGCACCTTGTCCGCTGAAGTCAAAGCGCCCGTTTTTGTCATCACATACGAGACAGCATTGAGGCGGTGAACTTTGGTCGTCTCGGTTTGGTTTAGATAAATGAAAAAATAAAAAATCTTGTTCAAACACGATAAGATGTGACTGATTGAAAACAAAGATGGCGGATGCTTTATTCACATCAAGTGACGTGTTATAGGTTTTATAATGATTCACACCCATGATTCAGTTGGCCTTCCACAATTACTAGACAACTGACCGAAGAACACTCCAGTGTTTGGTCCACCAAATCATGTGGAACAAGACAAAGAAATGATAGATGGATCATCCTTTTTCTCTTCTGTGTGCAGGGAACTCTTCCGCTGAAAGAGCTTACCATCTGCAACCTGCAACAGAACTGCAACCACAGCCAACCGATGGAGTACGCTTTTCAAATAAACGGTGAGCGCTGAATAATATGAAATGAAATAAATGTTAAATTAAAAAAAGAGGAATTAAAGCAGATCTTTAAAAAAAAGGCAGAATATTTTTAAGTCTTAAATTGTGCTCATATTTTTCTGGAGGTCCTTAAAAAATAAAATATAAATAAATGGGTAGACAGCTAGCAAGATCGGTAGATAGCTAGCTAGATCGGTAGATAGTAGCTAGATTTGTAGCTAGCTAGATTTGTAGATCGCTAGCTCGATAAAATAGAAAATGTTACCACGCGCTCTTTTCAAGCTCCAACATTTCGTACATAATCACATTCCGGTAATTCAACTGCGCTGTGACCTTCGTCACCTACACTCAACTTCAAGACTAACTAGAGTTGGGGCCCCCTTTAACCTTGGTCAGAGGGCCAAATCTGCCTCAGAGGCCTCACTTTTTAGACAACAGGTGCAGTTCACAGAGGCCAGTTGCTCCCTCCACCCCAAAAAAAGCCCCAGATACCAGTCTCAGTCTGGTCACTGGTGCAAGTCTACCATGCATTCCGTAAACGATTGCCACCTTCATTTTTGAACTTGCCATCCACCAGGAATTGTTGTGGAAGTGCAACATTGTGAAACTTCCATCCAATCTATCCATTTTTTAATCCGCTTATCCTCATAAGGCTTGCTGGGGGGTGCTGGAGGAGATCCCAGCTGCTCAACTGTAACACTAATTGAATAAGGTGACAAATATGCCAGAAATTGAGGATATTCATGACATTGGGGGCATATTATTATGTCACTTTGACTCAAATTTGCTTTGAATTTTGTAGCTTTCCCATTCACTCACTTACCATGAAACCTTATGACTATATGGAACCAATTGACAACGGAAATGTGATAAAAGTCTGAGTCAAGTGAGCGATCTGACGTCGCGATGAGTGTGAGACGTTTACTTTACCTCTACGAGAAAAGAAAATCAATGGCAACGGCAGCCGACGAAGAGCATGACGAAGCAAAGTGATTGGAAAGTTCCAGGAAATGTGAACAGCGGCATGAAAGTTACACAACCCCACTTTTGTGACCTACAACAATGTGTTTCAGACCCAAAGCATTTCCTTTCTTTAACCTTTTGAGCTCATTACAGGAGCGATATCACAAATGTGACCTTTTCAAGGATAATGATGCTCAATTTTGACACATATATGGATTCATCTGTTAAGGCATCTGTTTCCAGTAAAAATTAAATCAAACTTCTTTGCCGTTTATCTCTGGTATGTGCACATTTGATCGAGGGGAAAGTCTTTCCCATTCCTTCCGGGCTCTCAGTGTGTGGGAGGACTACACCGCGATGATTTGAAATTCTTGTGGGGATCTTCAGAAGAAAACCGTGTGACGTGTGGTCTTCCACATATGTGAACAGTTACTGCATTCTAGTCATAATAAGGAAAGCCAAGCGGGAACTCCTTGACTAAGTGTAAAGTTATCTTGGCAATAAATGATCTTTGTTTCCTCACAGGTGTTAGTCTCAACCCCATCATCGTCTATTGTTCCAACCAACAAGAAATGGAGCGATGGTTTGGTCTTCTGAAGGAAAATATTGAAGCCAATGGCGGCAACGCTGTCGCACCCGAAAACTACACTAGAGTCAAAGTAAGTTTTTACAAATGGATTGTCACATCTGGGCCAGATGAATAGTGGAATGGTGTTCTTTAGTATTGGTGTGAGATCAGAATCAGAAAGCCTTGAATAGTCCCACAATGGGGATATTTGGCGTGGGGTGGGGGTCAAAAGATTAGTATTCTACGCACAAAAGAAAATATCAGGAGACTGAAATGTACAACTGAACAAAAAAGTTTCATAAAAAGAACTGTACTTGGTGCAAAGTATAAAAAAAGATGAACTGTGAGATGTGTTTGTGTGTGTGTGTGTGAGACAATTTTTATTCCTAATTTTTAATTTTAACACATTTGTTATATATTTTGATCCATTTTTAGTCTTTAAAAAACAATTATGTGTGAATTTTGGGAGATTTGGAATGGATTAATGCATTTACATGGAAAATGCGTCTCTACTTACATTTCCTAGTCAAGATTTTTTTTCCAGGACTACTTAATACTAATTAATTTTGTAAGTAGAGCTAGCACTATATTTTTAACTCATTCACTGCCAGACAATGTGCAAAAATGTGTCCACTCCAGTGCAGGGTTTTTGTCATTTTCACTCAAATTGCAGGACCCACAGAATATTGAGACTAAGGATTACATAAACATTCAAAACTGCATTAGAAACCTTAGACTCTCTTGTTTCATCAGAAAAAAGAGTTAATTCCTAAGTTATATGGGTCTGGAGTTATCTGAGCTTGAAATGAGCGGGCTGTCCAAAATACAATACAATACGATGCGACGCAACACACCACAATACAATACAATACAATACAATACAATACATATTGATTTATATAGCGCTTCAACAACAGCTGTAGCTCAAATCCGAATCAAATCGGGAATGGCAGCAAATGAGTTAAATGAAAGTAACAGATGGAGTTTAATTAAATGGCACTGTTTTTATTTTAGGACAGTTTTCATTTTTATTCTTCCTCTTGCCAATTTTCTAAAATGAGATAAACTAACAGGGAAAAAAGCCAGGTGGGGAAAAAGCCAAATCATTCTGTTGGATCACAATCAGATTGGGAAAAGCAGAAGGACAGAATACTGAACAAGCAGAGGTCCAAAAATTATCAAAACAATCATTCTCACCATAACTTGGACCTTACTTTCATACATGTCTCAACTTGCCCGGTGGGAAAATATCTGTTTCACCAAGCAATGAAGAAACAGGGAGTGTGTGTGTGTGTGTGTGTGTGTGTGTGTGTGTGTGTGTGTGTGCGCGCGTGCGTGCGCGTGTGTGTGTGCGTGCGTGCGTGCGTGCGTGTGTGCACAAGATGAGTTAAATAGATCACTCCTAGCGCTCCTTCAGGGCCCAAGAGCAGGGAGCGGTCTTGACCACACCACAACCGTTTTTAACCCCTAAGCACCGCTACATACGTCATGTTTTCAGGTGTGCAACCGGCTGATGAAAATGAGATGAGGGGGGTGGAGGCGGGACATGCACTTTGATTGACAGCTGGTTCTTGAGTCATCTTCTGTGTTTAAGTTCCCTGATGCACTGTGTTTCTTTGGTAGCAAAACCAGGAGAAGACTTCTGCAGGAAGAGAAGAACTGAGGAACTCAATCAACAAAGAGCCCATTTATGAGTGGGAGGGCTCGCAGCGGGACAGCCTGGGCCCCATAACCCATGTCACCAAAGTCCGTTTGCAGCACCTACCCTGTCAGGTACAACCAAAACATACACTCATGTTCTTTTCGTCGCTTTTCGGAAAACATAAAACTGCTGCGTCATTGCATTCAGGCTCATTGAATTGTTGACACAACTTGAAGAAAGTAGGAAATGAGTCACAGAGTATTCAAATTGTGTAACATTTTTATTACACTTCCGCTGCATAACATAAGGGTTGAATAAAAAAAAGGGGAGTGACGTGGCCTCTCCTGCACACCCGTTTCTTGCCTTTATTTATGTTTAAACAATGATTAGCATAGTTCGGTCCGGCACTGTAAACTGGAGCACAGTCAGGATTTTGCTTTCGGGACAAATAGAGAAGAACGTCAAGCAATGCAATCGTTTGTGTTGTAAAAAAAAAACAAAAAAACGATTGCTCGTCTTTTTAATTTTAGAATAAATACAAATCACTAATTTTGGGGAAATCAATTGTGCACTGTATGAATAAATGAAGTCCACATTTATAAGCACATTTCAAAGGAAAAAATACACAGAAGTGCGGTGCAGATTAAAATATGAAATAAATCAACACAAAACGGCTAACAGCAAAAAAAAAAAACTAACACCAAAATTATCAAATATAATTACCATGTAACTCCTTAAACGGTTTGTGATGTTTTTTTTCCCTTTTTTTCCCTTATCCCTGTAAATTAAATTAACTAATATTGTTATCAGAAAACCTTTATTCGTCCCACAATGGGGAAATTTGCAGTCCACAGCAGCATTTTGCAAGGGGATGGGGGGGGGGGTGATAGGATATAAAACAAGATATTCTAAGCATAGCAAAATAAAAATGTCAACTGTATACTGTAAATGTGCAAAACCAGTTTCATAAAAAAAACTGTACATAGTGCAAGTATCAAGAAAGGCATATTGATATATATATAGCTGTATTGCATAAACCCATATTTACAAGTGTCCAGTTATTTTTTGCTGACATATTCCCCTAGCAACTATTAAAAAAAAGCTTCTACCAAGTTTAATCTTCACTAAGAAACAAACATCTTAAATCATTTTTTGATTTTTACATCATGTCATAATCACATCTGAGCTTTGATTGGTCAGAGCAATGGTAGGAAGGAGTAATTGATTTAAGATGTTGGTTGTGTTATTAGTTCACCACTTTCCATCTCTAAGTATGCACGCTTACAAGAAGAAAAAAAAAAAAAAATATATATATATATATATATATATAATGTAAATAATTGTGATGACCCGTAAGATATGGAGGCCCAAGTTTGAGAATCACTGCTCTAAGTTGGATAGCCAAACAGTTCTACTTTTTCGGTAGGTGGCATACCTAAGGTGAAGAGTATCAGATAGAGATGGAGAACCAAAAAAAATCAAAAAACAAAGCAGTAATCATGCCACAACGTACTGAGATTGTTGAGATTTATTCACTGTGGGAACGAGCGGCGGCCCCATTGAAGTGTGTTGAGATTTAGGGTGTGGGAAGTAACTACTCTCACCTCTCACAGCTGGAATGTCAGCTGTATCCACGGACACACCCTGTGCAAGAGTCAGGAAATCTAACTTACACTTTCCAGAATATTCAATACCCAAAATTTAGCAAGACTCATACTTGGCCTCACTGCAGAGGATGAAAGTATGCACATGATGTTTTTTTTCTTCAAAGAGTTACAAAGAGTTTGAAGGTGACCTCGCTGCATTTCCCTATTCAGTCTTATCTGTCCACAAAATGTTATCAGGCTTTATTAGCTTAAGAGCAAAATAAATACAGAAATAAAAAAAAAGATGCTGTTATGCCTCGTGCCGCTTTAAAGCTGCAAAAGAGTTGTGTAGGTCAAGAACGTTGAGTTTTAGTTGCTGTTAAAAAATTATCGATAAAGAAATCAATCACGGGAATTCTGCAATTGGGAAATGCGGGTGGTAACATATCAGAATCAGAAGCTTTAATAGTCCCACAGTGGGGAAATTTGCAGTCCACCGCAGCAATTGAGTGGGGCGGGGGGTGAAAAGATAAAAAAAACACAAACTGTACATAGTGCGAATATAAGAAAAGCATATTGATACATGTAACTGTATTGCATCATCATAAGGTGGCTGTGCTATTTACAGTACTGTACAAGAGTCCAGTTTTTTTCATTCATGACCTGTAGAACTTAGTACAAAAAATATGGGTAATTTACTGTGCTCAAAAAGAGTACATGAAACCAACACGTGACTTTTTTTTTTACAGCAACAAAGTGATCGACTACTGGTGATGTACACGTCAACAATGATCATCTTATCAGAAGAGGAGAATGGCTTCTTCTACAAGGTATTGACAACGCTTATAAATACGTCAATTTAAATTCTATAGTACCCACGAACACCATTTAAAGGACAACCGACGTCTCCGGACAAGTTGTGTCCATAATTTGTAAAATGGCTTCAAATGACTTCTACTGAGCGTATTTTAAAAAGATTCCACTGCATATAGCTATATTTTGAATTTTAAGACGTGCGCTGAATATTCAGGAAGTCTTGTTTTTGAGTTGGTGACGAGTCCGTACGTGACATTACTAAAGGAACACTCCCTGACCGAAAAAAAGACACATTGCAGCAGTCCTTCCATCACGACAATGTATTTTGCTCTATTGTTTGGTCTGAAAACCTTGTGTTGCACCCAAAAGCTGCCAGAAGAGGGTGTCCAAGCTCCATATAAGGAATTTATAAGCCTGTGGAAACGGAGGTGGCCACAGGAGGTCGCCATTTTGTGCTTCTTTTCTGGTCATTGTTTCTCCCCAATGTTGCCTCAAAATGGCACGGAATAAATTATTTAATCGATTGCAAATATGTATGCTTTCCTCTTCAGAACTATTTGAATCATATTCATAACTGGAGGTGTAACAAGAAAGCATATTCTCCGAATCCGAAGCCATTGTTGATTATGTACACAACTTGTCCGGAGGCGTCCGTTGTCCTTTAAGCTCTTTCTTATCTGCCGAGTTGTGCGCATGCCTTGTTTTATCAAATGCTTCATGCTTATTATCTTTGTCAGGGGAAGCTTCCGCTCAACATGATCACAGTGACCACACCTTGCCAAGACGTCAAGCCCAACACTTTTATGATTGAAGGTAGCGACATAACGCGCAATACAATAAGCGTGGTATTATCATTGTGGGAATGCTGGCATCCGTGACATGGTGATTCATTGGTGTATTCTAGAACAAACATGCATCCATCCCAAACGCAAGCGGGGTAGTAGAGACTATAACAGGTGTCTTCGGGGGACACCCTGAAATGGTTGGCAGCCAATTACAGGGCATGCGCAGATGACCCAGCGATTCTCACACTCATACCTAGGGACAATTTAGAGTGTTCCATTAGCCTGCCACGTCTGTTTTTGGAATATGGGAGGAAACTGGAGTACCCAGAGAAAAGCCACAGGGACATGTGGAGAATATGCAAACTCCACACAGGATTGTCAAAGCTGGAATCTAGAAAGAACATGTTTGGCGTATTGTGACAACTATGGGTTTTCTCCGGGTACTTTGCTTTCCTCACACATTCTAAAAACGTGCACGGAGGGTTAATGGAACACTCGGTGTGATTGTGATACCAGGTGGCTGTTTGTCTCTGGATGCCCTGCGATTGGCTGGGGATCAGTTCAGGGTGTTCCCTGCCTCGAGCCCGTAGACAGCTGGGATAGGCTCCAGCGCACCCCGTGACGATTGTGAGGATAAAGCAGATCAAAAAAATAGATGGGTGAATGCAGTATCTTGTTCAATTTTGTTTGTAGTGCCTCCATTGAAAGAAAATGAATACAAGGAGTATACCAACCTAGTGTTGAAAAAAATACACAGCACTTTAAAACCTGCTTTCGTTGATCATTTATGTGAGCTTTACGCTCGGAGGAGAATATTGAGATTCACATTATACTAACTAAACAGCTATGTGACCCACCCTAGTGTCCAGCGTTATGCATATTATACACTGAGTGAACTTTTGCAGGAATGTGCTAACGTCACAAAGTGCAACCCTCCATGAATGAATTGGTTTTATCCCCATTGAATGACAATCTGACCGTGGCGCATTCCACCGAACGACTGAATCGAATGACACTCTTTGTCCAACAACCGTCTCTCCTCCCTTTTTCTGTTGCCAGGCAAGCTCATCAACCCCATCGTGGTGTCCTGTCGAGATAGGAGAGAGTTCTGCGACTGGATCCAACATTTTAAAGCTGCTGACGTGCCCGTTCTCAGCCCACCGCCCCCGGTCTATGACATCATCTACACGCCAACACACAGAGAGGTAAGAACTGTTCTACTTTTTTTGTTTTGTTTTTAAACTAAACAATCAAGTAGTTCACAGTTGCCGTCAATGAGCAGAGCAAGCTATATATTATCTACACATTGTGAGTCACCAGGATGGGAATGTTAAAGATACTTGCAATTATCCAACTTAGGGACAAAGCAAACTATTCTTTTCTCATCATGTCTCAAAATAAATCCATGTTGGAAACAGTGCGCTAGTCTTGTGTTTGGTTTCACTCTTCTGAGGTTTGGGGTGTGATTCCCGCCTCCGACCATTCCATGTGAGAGCTCATATGGTCTCACTGTACTTGCATATGTTTTCTCAGGGTACTCTGGTTTCCTCCCACATCCTAAAAACATGTTTGTTAAGTTCAGTGAAGACTCTAAATTGTACATAGGCGTGAATGCGAATGAAGGGAAATGACAACGTGGAATTTGTTTCCACTGAAGGGAGAAGTGTTATTTATTTATGTATTTATTTATTTCCTGGAGTATAAGGCACACCCCCAACTAATGGTGTATTTTCAAACTTTTTCCATATATAAGCCGCACCGGACTATAAAGCGCACCTTCAATCAATAAATTCAATTTTCCAAATATAACAAATATATAAAAGTTTTCCATATAGAAGGCACACCACATTATAAGGTGCTACAATAGAAGATGTGGTTACGCACTACTTCTTCTACAGGAGGAAAAAAGGAGTCCGCGGCTGCTGACAGTAGTTGCGAGACCTGTTGTGGGTCAATATTACCGTATTATTTATAAGGCGCAACCCCCAATGAATGGTGTATTTTATGTATGTATATGTTTATTTTATGTATATGAATGAAGAAAAAATACAAATATAAGGCACACCCACAGTATAAGGTGCTACAATAGAGGCCGGGGTTACGCATGACTTCTTCTATGGGGGGAGGGGAAATGGAGTCATGGCTGACAGTAGTTGTGAGACATGTTGTGGCTCAATATAACTTCACATATAAGGTGCACCAGTGTATCAGGCGCAGGGTCATCTTTTGAGAAAAAAAATCAAGGCTTTTAGGTGCACCTTATACACCGGAAAATCAATACTATAATACGATAATCAATACTATTTGCAGTGTCATCATGTTAATGAGTGGAAACCCGTGTGTCGTGTAGGCGCCACAGTTTGACAGGTGGAGTGGAAACAGTCAAGGCTACCCTGAGTCCCTCAAGTTCAGTCAGAGCGGACATGGATCTCACTGCCGTCAGTTCCCCACTCATGAAGAAAACCCACTTTCTCCAGGATACTCGGAACCGCTCTGTGTGAGTTGCCATCAATGTACACGAGCGCATACAATGTGAATGATAAGGAAAACGTGAGTGCATGTTTTACTGGAGCACAGCAGCAACTTTGTTTTCCCTTGCCAACCAGTTAATTATTAAGCAAGGTCAAGAGTCTTGTTTCTGCCGAAAAGGCTCAGGTGGTACACCTCAAGGTCGACAAGAGAAAAAAAGCCAACTACGTATAATTAAGTTGGAATTTCTTCTGAAACAACATCCCGTGTACCGAGGCATTGATTCCCCGCTGCCCACACGCTCACTGTAGAAATAATGAAGCATATCAGAACATTTTATGACATTCCTCAAAGAGAACTGCAACGCATCACAAACTCCCAGATACGGCTCGCTGCCAATAAATAAGACTTGTTGATTCTTAGCCTCTGACCTACACCCATCTAATAAAAATGACAGAGAACTATTTCCTTCCTCCCTTCAGTGTCACAATGCTTTGAAATGAGGCAGGCCCAATTTGAGAATGATTGCATCGTTTGTTGCCCACAGTATAGCCGCCCCTCCTCCACCGAGACCGCCCGCCTGGGAAGCCGCACCAGCAGTTTCTCTTCCCACACCAAGCCTGAGCGTGACCCACGACCCTTGCCGACGCGTTACTCGTCTCCGAAGCGCACTTCCTACCTCCAGTCGGGAGATAGCTCTGTTGCAATGCCACAGCTGTACAGCACGCCGTACGCTGGCCCGCGTCCCTTCGAGAAAGGCCTGCTTGTCAAGGTAATCAGTCAGCTCGGTCTCTGAACATGATACGTGCATACAGTTCTTCCTTATGCCTGTCGACTTATCTTACATTTCACTATAAATACACCGTGAGTAGGAAGGTGAGCTCAGTCATGATATGGGGTGCACGTGTGATAGTAGTGCTAAAGCTTAGACATGCCAACAGAAGAATGACTAGAAAATATTTAACCTATTAACCTCAATGAGCAGAAAAAAAACTATAGGGCTGATAGATTGGGTCTTGCAGAGAGTGCATATATTTCGTAAATATATTTTTAAGTTAGTACTAAGCAAAATTAAGATATATAAACAAACTCGTTTTACAGAGTTTGTAAAGGTGTTTTTTGAAAGCAATTTTCCTTCTTTGACTTCCTGATTCTATCAAACATTCAAAGAAATTTGTGGCATGTGCAAAAGTATTTACACACACGTAATTGAGCCCTATAAACTCTGCCTAGCAGCAAGCTGGCACGCAAATGATCTTGGTGCTCCCTAAGATAAATAATTAATAGTTGTTGTCTGTGCTATTTCGTAACTCATTCGCTGCCATTCCTGAATTTATTCGGGAATTGAAAAGGATGATGTGGAGCGCCATTACTGAATTTGTTCGGGTTTTGGTTGTTCTTGCGAGGGAGGAGGCGGAGTTCCGATAAAGTGCTGGTCAAACCTCTGGCAATGTATTTCCCTCCCCCGAGTGGGTCAGTTTTTGCCTTTTGTACAGCCGCCCCTGTTAGGAAAAAATCTTGTTCTTTTCTTCTGGTTCGGTTCTTGATTTGTGTAGTCTAAATATTCAATCAGCAGGAGGCAAGGTGATATACAAAAAAAGAATATTTATTTATCAGGCAGCTAGAGAATGTTCTTGATGGGACAGCAAAGCCAAAAGAGAGAGAGACAAGTGCGGTTGGCAGAGCGCGTCCCGAGCAGATATAGACATCAGGAGTGATGTCATTTTGGAAAGGACCTATCATCTGCTAGATACTGTACAATCATGAATATTTATTATTAGACTGAAACATGATAGCTTAAGGTTTGTATACTAACTACGTACATAAGCTGAGTACATGTATACTAACTAACATATACAAATAACTAAACTACCTACATATATGGCCTTACTAACTGATGAGAATAAGTAGAAATGAATAACATGGGATGTTTTTCGGATGTGTATATAACTAGTTCTAACAGCCCCCATTTCAAGCTCAGATAACTCTGGGCCCATATAACTTAGGAATGAACTATTTCTTTCTGATGAAAGAAGAGAGTCTCAAGTTTCTTACACTGCTTTGAACTAAATCTCTATGTTTTGTGGGTCCTGCAATTTGAGTGCAAATGACAAAAACCCTGGCACTGGAGTGGACACTTTTGCACATCATCTGGCAGTAAACGAGTTAATACATTTGGACTATTTGTCACAAATATATCTAAAATCCCATGACTGCTCTAAACTAACACTTGGTTCTGTTCTGATCAGTCAAACAGCTGGAACACATCTCAGACAACTTTTGGCTACTCCCTGAATGTCCCACAGCGGCATTCCGACATGTGCGCTCCTCGCCAGCCATTGTCCCCCCTCTACGACGTGCCCTGTAGCCCTGACATCTTTGCCTTGGATGAAGAGGGTGCCGCGGTAAGGGGGTTATTGATATTGCATATCACAGGTTCAATTGACACCACACGGGTTAAGCTCCTCCCCTTATTTTAACAAGGATTCCTTGGCACCTCGATGCCCCAAAAAGGCAGAAAAGAAACATGTTGATATTAGCTCATGGCTTTGTCTTGAATACAAAAACTGTCAGGAAGTCTTTTTTTCTGTAAATAACAGCAGATAAATTCTCCCTTAAAAAATCTAAAGTGTCTGAAATGTTTAGTTATGAGCGCTGCTCATAGAACAATCTCCAAATCATCTCTTTTCTTCCCGAACAGAAGAGCTGGCAGGAGCCCAGTCATCTGTACCATGCCCAGCAACAAAACCCTTTGGTGCCTCCCTCTTCCTTCAAGCTCTGCACCCCACCAATGGGCAGACCCAACCGGAGAAGCCTGGACGTGACCAAGTCGCAAGGAGTTGCTCTGGGCCAGGAGAAAGAGAACCCGAGGGGTCAACTGGAGCAAAGAGCCGAGGCCGTGTCGAGGCTCAAGCTGTTGAACGCACCCTCAAAAGGACAAGAGCGGGTGAGAAATAAAGAAGCGTTCATCTCCCAGGGCACTCCAGTTACTGGAATGTTGTGGTACAACATGTAAAGGTGGTTGACTAAATGACAGATACGTGCAAGTGTTTTTTTTTTAGTGCAGGTGTTTTTTATCAGTTGCTGCGGATGAAAGAGAATATTTGTTATTTCTGACAACAGGAAGTGACAATGTTGTGTTTTCACATCTGTTGACAGGGACACCAGCGGTCCAACTGTGGGATCAACTCTTCTCAGACGTATGATTACTCAGCAGGTAAGAAGGTGATCATGAGCGTGATGAAACAATACTTAGTTTATAAAGACCACTACGTGAAGGACAAAAGTCATGAAATGTTGTTACCAAGTTTGTGGGAACATTTGGAGAAGGTCCCTTTTCTAAGTGCATAAAGCAAGGTCCATAAAACAATGTTGGTTTAAGTTGAAGAACCTGAGAGCCCTAGTCTTAACATAGTGGCACAGTTTGGTTTTTGTCACCACTTAAAGGACAACCGACACAATTTTTTTGTTTCCTAACTGACATCAGAAAAACGTTTTATGGCATCTAAAATACCCGAAACACGCAGGCTGATATTTTTAGTCAAATGCAAAACAGCAATAAAAATGACTTAAAGTGTGCTAAAATTGCACCAAAATGAGCTGTGAATTGGGGATTTTCAGAAAGTCCCGCCCCCAGTTCGTGATGTCACGGCAAGACATCTTGCCTTGCTCGAGAATCAAAAGAATGGCTTCAGATTCGGAGAAGATGCTCTCTTGTTACTCATCCAGTTATTAATATGATTGAAGTACTTCTGAAGAGGAAAGCATACATGTTTGCAATTGATTAAAGAATTTATTTTTGCCATTTTGAGGCAACATTGGGGGAAAATCTCTCACCCAAAAAAAGAGGCACAAAATGGCGACCTCCTGTGGCCAACTCCGTTTCCACAGGCTGATAAATTCCTTATATGGAGCTTGGACGCCCTCTTCTGGCCTCCTGGCGGCTTTTGGGTGCAACACGAGGTCCCCAGACCAAACAAGTACTGCAAAATACATTGACGTGATGGAAGGACTGCTAAAATGCGTCTTTTTTATGGTAAAGGCCGGTCCTTTAGTGACGTCACGTACGGACTCGTCACTAACTCAAAAACAAGACTTCCTGAATATTCAGCGTGAGTCTTAAAACGTAAAATATAGCTATAAGCGGTGGAAGTCATTTGAAGCCATTTTACAAATTATGGACAGAACTTGTCCCCAGGCGTCGGTTGTCCTTTAGGGCAAGTAAATAAATAAATAAACAAACGTGTGGGCATTGAGATATTTGCGGACAATTGCAATTTTTTGGGGGGGATTTACAAATCCTTTTCTCGTTCACATTTGACACATGCCGCTTCAATGGAATTGGGGTTTGCAGTTAGAGAGTAAATTAAAAGAACTTGTAGGTTTGACCCATTTCTAAAAGCCTGTTTATCTTTTCTCCCTCTGGTAGATCTTCATTCATACCTCAAACCCACAGAACCAGATGACCAGGAAATAGACTATGACAACATTTGGGAGTATGATCACTACACTGGAATGATTCAGCCAACGTCTGTAATTCCAACACACTGGACGGGATTACACGCCGGGGCCAGGGGCCTTGGTGCCATGGCAACGGAGCAGAGATGGTCATAAAGCAAAACAATTGGTTAGCACTCGTCTGGACGTGCGCAAACAATGGACCTCTCTACCAGTGGGATTATAAAAGCGAACAAGTGAAGGCTGTGTTGTTATCCAGTAAGCATACAGTAGCATTAAAACATTCGGATGAAGTGGTGGGTGTGTGAAGGGGGGGTATTCTTAAAAAAAAGAATAATACATTCTGCATATGATTTCACATACTGTATTTGACACGAATGGTGTGTATTGTATTTTATACTTGGAATTTATTTTGTTCAGGAGGAAGTAAATCTCTTCATACGTTTTTTTTTTTTTTCTTCATTAAAAACAAACAAACAAAAATCAAGTCATAAAAAACATTCCCCTGGCCATTCTTTAATGAACCTAGTGTATTTATTTTGTCAATGCTATACTATTTCCTGTATGTCAATACAGATTTATTTGGGCTGTGAGGATGTAATATTTCTTTATTATTCTGATACAAGTGTGGTGTCTGTTCATTTGTTTGAGGTGTTTATTTATATGTTCAAGAAAATAAACTGGTGAAACGAGCCAAATGTCCTTCAATTATATCTAACGTGGATATATTGGACACCCGCACAGTCTAATAGTATATATATATCCAATGCAAGCGTTGTATTAAAAAGCCTGTCCATCAAAAATATATATGTATATATTTGACATTAAGGGCATGATGAGCAACAGTTTTAAAAACAAGTCAAAACTTTACTTTTCGGCCCAACACTGTCAAGCAAAGGATTAAATTATAGAACGATATCAGAAGGTGCTTTTCCAAGATCTGTGAGAAATTAATAAATATATTTATGAATTATGAAGAAGATCAAGAAATATTTGGCAAAATTTGTAAATTACTGCACGGTTCTTAGAAGCGCTCGAATTTTTTTGTGCTAGTCTAGTGATCAAATACTGCTCTCTAGAGGTCGGATAGCATAAATGACATTTCTATACTTTTTATACTACGTACTTTTGTTTACAAAAGTCAGAATAACAAAATAAAAACAATCACATTCACAGCATATACAAAATATATGTATAAAAAACACTTAATGAACTGGATGTCATGGTCATCGATATTGTTTGTCATGCAGAATATTTTTACACTGCACACATTAAGCAATTTGTCGTTTTTGCCACCACTCCCGAATTGAGCCACGATTAGTTTGTTCCACACGTGTTTCTGTCACTTAGATGAGCACGTGACTGCTTTTGTTTACGTCGTTAAACTATTTACGAGAAGTACGGGACAGGTAAAAATCGCAACTATCGCCTCATATGACATCGGATTTAGAATCTCTACTCCTCACTTAATATACCTTAATTTTCCACTGATTCTAGAAATTATAAACTACACAGAATTACAATATAACACATACACAAAAACTCTGCAATCCAACCCTTCTAATGAGTAACAGCTTTGAGTGGTCTCTTGTAGCTGCCCAATAGTTTCTGGAAAAAAAATCTCTGACCAATCGGTCATACCCAGCAGACTACTGACATTGTACCAAGGTAAAAGGTAAAATAAGTTCGTTTTTGCGCGTACTTTTTCATATTTGATTACCACTGTATTTCTTGTTAGGAATGCTAAGGATGGAAATAAAATAGCCGTGGTTTCTAACTGTCCTTAATTACGAACACTTTCAATTATTACAACATAGATGTTTGAACTTTTGTTCACTAGATAGTATTCAGTTAAATCCCACCTGGCCCGCTAAATGCGAGATTTTCGTTTCTCGTCTCTTGTGAAATGTACCATTAGCCAGGTCTGTTTCTTATTGGAGGTGGCTGAGCCTTTGTTTACAGTGATCAGTGAGGACAATGTGACTATGGAGCCCATCCTTTTGTCATATAGTCACAGACACTAAAAGATGCGGAGATACACTATCGTTGTTTCTGATCTTATTAACTGCTAAACTGTACTTAGTTGGTGCCTAATGCTCCTTAATTGCAGCGGCATGTGTTGATTCAACACGGTTGCCTTGGGTCATTCATCATCAAACCTCGTAATAATTTGCACCAAATTTGATGGACAAACGCATCACTAGTTTTTTTTTTAATTTAACTGCTGATTGGTGATTTTAAGTCATTATTATAAATAAGTGCTACGTAAAGGTGTTTTTTTTACATATAGTTTGATTTATTCCTATATTTTACGAAAGTGAGACAACCACAGGCTTGTGTGGCCACAGCACCTGGTGTAGTCGGCTGTTTTAACATCGATGGCCTTCTGTTTCCACCAACAGGATTAGGTTCTTATGAGCCATTTCTTGGATTTAAGATTGTATTCTGATGAATATAATCTCCCACAATATGCACCCCTGATTGTCTACCACATCGGGTGCAACAATTTGTGTTTATCAAACAGTGACCAGTGAACAGACGCATTAAGGTCCAGCACAGTGACACCGATGTTTTCATAAACTGTATGCAAGCATCATTTTTTTGGGATGATCTCGAGAAAACAATGACATGCTGTTATTGATGTTACAATTACAACACATTTTATAGCTTTATGTGGAGGTATGAAGCACTTGAACTAATTTAGAATATACTTAGGTACGTCTGTCCATCCATCATCCATCCATTCATAATCCATGCTGCTTATTCCTCATTAGGCACTAGGTGGAATTGACAAATATTTAAATCAATGACTATACAACAACAACAACAATGTGTGCCTGCCTTTACAAACTATTTAAACACCTTTGATTGACACTATCAGTCAAGTACTGTATTGAATATATCGTTTGCAGAAGTGCAGAGCAACCCTGCAACGCACAGACATGCAATCAGGATGGACAAGCGATGCAGAGTGAAGAGTTGGGAAAAAAAACCCTGAATAGACCCTAATCATAATTAAATGAAATAATATTCCAGTGAGTTCTATTTTCATTAATATCTACCGGTACACTAATACGAAATACAGTAAAGTCTCGTTATATCGATATCGGATATATCGATAGTCCCGGTTATATCGATACTATTTCTATGCACGCACGGAGAAAATTACATGCAAACAGGGTCGGATATATCGATAGTCCCGGTTATATCGATATTTTTTCGGACTCCCTTGAATATCGATATAACGAGACTTTACTGTACTCGGATGTGGTAATCTTTCAAAATTGAGGATGAATAGCTTTGTAAAGGCCAATATTTGACCAAGATGTCTTTGATGTGCAGTAAATTATTTTCACAGCCTACTGTTGAATTTGAAGAGTCTATTGGGAGTTTTGAAATTATTATTATTATTATTATTATTATTATTATTCCTTGTCTAAAGAATTTAAACAGGCCTGCTGACGAATGTGGCCATGGGCCCCTTAATAGTGGTGAGATTGGATCAGCTGAACTTTGACCATAGCGTCTTTGTCTACCGCTCAAGTGCTCAAGCAACCTTGACAACACAATTCTTCGCGTGAAACTCCCTCAACAATGAACATGGACGGACATACAACAACGTGAAAAACGTGTGAGTTTATTATATTCCCACTCTATTGGTTGTTTATACATTTAATACATTTAACGTTCGATTGAAGGTATTCAGCGCACTGCTCCCTGTGAACCACTTGATGGCGCCTCAACCATATTCTGAGATGAAATTGCAGTGGGCCTGATTTTGGAAACCGGACGACAGAAGACACACCAGGCACACTTGCGGGATGATGTGGGATAAAGAATCTTCCTGAAGTCCTCCGGCCTCCTCGTGCTTCTACGTATTGAAAATATCCAAGGTATGTTCTGACGTGAAATTCCCTACAGGTGTGAATGTGAATGCTCGTTTATGTGCCTTGTCATTGAGCTGGTATCCAAACCGTCTCTGTTGAAAAAGGTTGAAGTTATTTCAAACCTTTTTACACCAAATGTTTTTAACCCACTCACTGCCAGGCAATGTCCCAAAAAACGATCTAGTGCCAGGGTTTTTGTCATTTTCAGTCAAATTGTAGGACCGGCAGAATATTGAGTTGCAGGACTACATAAACATCCAATACAGCGTTAATAAACCTTAGACTCTCTTCTTTGATAAGAAAAAGAGTTAGTTCCTAAGTTATATAGGTCTGGAGGTATCTGAGCCTGAAATGGAGCTGGGTGTACAAAATACAATACATATTGATTTGTATCGTGCTTTAATATCTGAACGAAGTGCTAACATGGACAAAAGGCAAATGCTGATTCAAAACAATGACAAAACAGAATCAAAATAATGGCTTCAGATTCGGAGAAGATGCTTTCTTGTTACGCATCCAGTTATGAATATGATTCAAATAGTTCTAAAGAGGAAAGCATAAATGTTTGCAATCAATTAAAGACATTCTTCCGGGTCATTTTGAGGCATCAAGACTGATGTGTAGCGTCCCAGAAAATGCAGAAGATGGCGCCAGAGCTCCGTTGGAAATGGGTTGATTTGTCTGCTTGGAATTTGTGTCAGCGAATATCAAATAGTTGTCTTGGTGCAACACACAACGATTCACCATCGCGTTATTTATTGTGTTTTCCTTCTAATTTCGCCATCAACACGAAGTTTTCAGACCAAACAAAGTACCCAAATTGCATTGTGTGACGCTTTCTCGGTCAGGGGCGTTCCCTCTGTGACGTCACGTCAGGCATCGTCATCAACTCGAAAACAAGACTTCCTGAATATTCAGTGTGACCCTTAAGATGTAAAATCTAGCTATATGCCGTGGAATCTTTGTAAAATACGCTCAGTAGAAGTCATTTGAAGGCATTTTACAAATTATGGACACAATTTATGTGGAGGCGTCGGTTGTCCTTTAAATGTGGGAATGTTATTTCTGGATACATTTGGGTGATCTCACTTAATCTCACTGTGACCCTATTGATCTTTGACCTGGGCACAGGTCTAATCTTCAAAAATAAGGCACAACACCTGTGGCTGCAGCTGAGTAAAGGGGTCAAGTTGCACAAAGTTCTATTGTTTTCCCAAAGTTCAAAATAAATTGAGTGAAAATGTTGTCATAGGACATGGGAAAACAAAAAAGGATCAGATCAGTGCCACTGATCAAAAGTCACGACATCATTCAATCTAGATGGGACAAGAACTCAAAATTGTGTTTAGATTTGAATGATTGTTTGTCCATATATGCCGTGCAACTTGGCAAGCAGTCGAGGATTTACCTCACCTCTAACCCGATGCTATTGGCAGAGCTGATCCCAACAATTTGTGGCATACACTGTGTTATTTTATTCCGCATCCTCTATTAGATTTGCATTTTCTTAGAAAATAAATTAAAGAGTTTAGTTTAAAATGTGCTTTCATTTGTATGACATTTCTTCCATCCTTCCATTTTTTATATGATTTGCCATATTCATTAGTTGCAGGCATGCTGGAATTGATCGCATCTGATTTAGGGTAGGAGGCAGGTTACATCCTTAACTGGTCGTCAGCCAATCACACATAGACAAACAACCATTTTCACTAAAAATCACAATTCAGTGTTCAAATAAACTATTGTACATGTTTTTGGAATGTGGAAGGAAACCAGGTTACCCGGAGAAAACCATCACAGGCACTCGCGCATCACGTGCACACCACGCGCTGAAGCCGATCTGTCGGCCTCCGCGACTTCCTTCCACCTCGTCATGCAGGCACACAACCACATCGTTTCACATTAGTTGCATGCTGCCAGAGTATTTTTAGCGCCGCAGACGGCGACTTGAGATTCCTCCTGCCGTCTCCTGCCTTGAGGCGGTCTGACTCCTGACACCAGTAAAACAATTCAGCCTATTTTCCCAGCTTCCTCCCTTGAAGTAGAACAGTTGCAGTGATTGTGAGGCGCGCTAGCATGACCTACAAGAGCGTGACATGGTGTCACACGCCTGAACCCGAGGTGCACGCTGACCCTTGGCTTGCCCTCTCTGGACAGCGAAGCTTCATAAATAGGCTGAAACGCAAGATAAAATTATTTCATCAATCTCTGCTTCACACTTATACCCTACCCCTGCTTGCAGGGGAGCTGGAACTGATGCAAACTAACTTATAGGACAACCGACGTCTCCGGACAAGTTGTGTCCATAATTTGTAAAATGGCTTCAAATGACTTCTACTGAGCGTATTTTAATAAGATCTCACCGCATATAGCTATATTTTACGTTTTAAGACTCGCGCTGAATATTCAGGAAGTCTTGTTTTTGAGTTGGTGACGAGTCCGTACGTGACGTCACTAAAGGAACGCCCCTGACCGAAAAAAAAGACACATTGTAGCAGTCCTTCCATCACGTCAATGTATTTTGTTGTACTTGTTTGGTCTGAAAACCTCGTGTTGCACCCAAAAGCCTCCAGAAGAGGGCATCCAAGCTCCATGGAAGGAATTTATCAGCCTGTGGAAACGGGCTGATTCGTTCCTCACAGGAGCTGGTCACCATTTTCTGCCTCTTTTCTGGGATGCTACATTGCAGTCCAGATGCCTCAAAATGACACGGAAGGACTTCTTTAATCGATTCGATTAATTCTTTCGAACTATTTGAATCATATTCATAACTGGATGTGTAACAAGAAAGCATATTCTCCGAATGTGAAGCCATTGTTTTGATTGTCGAGCAAGACAAGACGTCTTGGCGTGACGTCACGAACTGGGGGCGGGACTTTCTGAAAATGCCCAATTCACAGCTCAATTTTTTTCAGATTTTGGACACTTTAACTAATTTTTATTGGTGTTTTGCATTTAACTAAAAATATACTGCGTGTTTTGGGTATTTTAGATGCTATAAAACGTTTTTTCTGATGTCAGTTAAGAAACAAAAAAGTGACCATTGGATGGGTCAAATAGCCATACAGAGACAAGCAAACATTCACACTCACACCAAGGGCCCAATTTTTGTGCAATTACAATCATCACTTAACGGACACAACTTTGGGTGGCCATGCAAAAGTTCATCTGGGCAAAAGTGCATCTGCGGAGGATCAAGTAGGGTCTTTTGAGAAAATGACATGAGCCGTTATTTTAGGAAGGTCACAGTGTGTTCAGTGAGTGTAATTTGATGGTGCCTTTGTAAATGTCAATGCATGTATTTCTAATTTGCCGATAAACATTTGAACATGATTACAAATTTGTTTCACCTCTAAACGTACTTGAATTCCTTCTGAGGTACTTTTTTTCAGTTTAGTATCTCACTAACTTTGCTACACCCATTCTTGTAAATTGACTTAAAGAGAAATTCCTATTTACACTAAAATTCAGTAAATTGTACTTTATTTTTGACCAAGGTATGTTGACATTAAACTTTTATCCTTGAGAATGCATTCTTCTGTGCAGACGCACTCCTGTTTACTCTGGGTTAAACATACGCTGAGCCATGAGACAAATCATTCTTCTCTTAGTGGACTTGACGGGTTAATAAGTTATCTCAAAACAAAGGAGTGACAATTCGTCCGCCGCAAACTAAAGGCTTCCTTCCTTAGGCCTGGGACACCCGGGTTATCAGGGACAATGGCGATCAATAGGAAGTGCTCTGGCCAATCACGTTGCAGCTCTGTCATTCACCTTTTCACAAACACGTAGACTGACACGGCCTGAGTGCCCACACAGAGCTCAACTTTGAAATTTGCCAGAGAAGTAATAAAAAGAATGCATTGTTTCAGCCTTATAAACGTAAGCTACACTTAATTTCTTCATTTTAATTTTTAATTTTAGTGGTTGTCCAGTCGACTAAAAAAGTTCACTGAACAGTACGATTTTGTTATGACACTTGCGTTCGTCTGGGGTTCAATGGGGCCGCAATGAGATCATTTCCCAGACCATTCTTCCTCTAACTTTGTCACAGACCGTCTGTTAATGCTCGGAATTCAGTATCACTGCAATGGTTGCCTTCCTGTGCAGTGCCCTGGTTGCCCTCTTGATGTGACTCAGCCATTTGGTGGGCAAAGGTGTCATCAGTAACATCGCTGGCAAAATGAGGTTCAAAAATTAGCATTTTGAACCTCATCAAAACACGTTGAATAACAAAACGGATAATCAAGTTGGTTCTAAAAAGCTTCCATGAGCTGAATGTGCACCTGTTACCTTTCCTATGTGTGAGAAGTAGACCTGCAATTCAAACTTTAAATTTGAAGCGTTTTATATCACGCTAGCTATCTAACAACGAGCTTTAGCTAACTACTGCTACGAAACATGGACGCGCTGCCGAGTCATTCTTTCCGCAATGCTCAGATACCCTTCTGTTAAGTCTTGTACTCTTGAAAAGGATGAATAGCAAAGACAGAGAAGCCATGCTAATTGTTAGCCTAAGATTTACACACTTTTTGTGCGTTCAACACTAGAATAATCTCCTTGGCTGATCGAGTACACTTCTCACATAAGTCTGTCTTGAATAGTGTTAAAGAGGAGTGAATGGGGAGCAAAATAGCAGGCAAAATAATAATGTGGCTGGACTCTGAATAGAAATAATTCTAGCTGAAATTAATCGCAAATAAAATAAACTCAGTTTATGGCGTATGTAAGCTAGGAGCAATAGGCTACTCTATAATGTTTATAGCATATGTATAATCAAAACTATTCCCAAAATAATGTTATACGTTTTATGAAATCCTATGAAATCCTGAAGTTTAATCGTCATTTTAGAAATCTGCAAATTAAATGTTCTCTTACTCTTTTTTATATTCAATTGATCTTTGCTTTGAGACTAGAAACTTTGCAGCTATGCACAATGTGAATTAACACAGATTTTTTATTAATTAGCTCGATAAAAAAACCCCACCCCCCTCCAAAAAAAAATCGTTTTTAAAATATTTTTATTTCTAAACAAAACCCAGATTCAGGTAACTGGGATTAAAATTTTGCTCAGCAAAAAACAACTTCTCAAATGTGATTTGCTATGAAAAAAAAAGACAAATGTCAGCTTTGCATTTGTGGTTCATTGTGGAACACCCATCATGTCACTCTCAAAAACACGGTAGTGATGTAGTGGTTTATCAAGGACAGACAATAGTCGCTCAATGGTGAAGAAAACGGCAGATTAGTTGATTGTGGAGCCACATTTGTTAATGACATTTCACTATCCGCCTGAATGGGACCTTCTTGTGCTGACACAGATGGTTTTAACTCCTTTTCCGTGGAGGTCCAGAAACATTGAAAGGAAACTAAATTAACACGACCAAGCAGTCAGTGCGGGCCCACTGTGAGTGTGGAAGAATTTGCACGGACGCCAAAGCGTTCATGCAACAATACGGTGGTTCTCAGATGAGTGGTCGTCAAGCTCTCGGGGGAGTGCAGCACTCCAGGAAAGAGACTCTTCACTTGTGTGATGCTACAGGCCAAATAGAGAGCCAAAGAATAGAGGCAAGTTGGAGCTTATTTACTTGTTGGTTGGCCAAACAGAAAGGCTGTTAAATAGCGTTGCTTGATGTGTTCACTCTCGCTTAATGAGGCACAACAAAATGCAAATGGTCAGAGGTCGTCATTACCGATGTCGTAGCTGCCCTGAACCTCTCGGGGCTCTGACCTTTTCACTCAAAAATATAATCGGCCCTTGTATCGAGGCTGTTCGTGAGAATGGGCGGAATGAGTGTAGTCCAGCAGTGCAGTAATTGATTAAAAATATCCGTTAGTTTAAAAAACAGTAAATACAGGATTGCATAGAAAAATAAAGACCAAACATAAATGAAACTGCAACGATCTATGTTTTGATGTGTACTGTGATGGATCCATTCCGGTGTGTACCTGTGGTGTATTAAACAGTTATATAAACGGCACACACCCATGGCAGCTGGGATATGTTTAGTTACGTTTTACACTCTGCAATAAAAGAACATTTTTCATCACCATGGTGACGTCATATATTATAACTGATGAACTGACTGGGTCATTGGGAAAAATCCACACCAAATATTGAGTAAATAATTAGAATGAGGCGGCACAGGGTATGGAATGCATGGAAAGTCAACTTCCCATCCCAGATGCCAGATTATATTGAGAACCTCCATCATTCTCCACAGCTCTCTCAGATCTCCTGCTGTGCTCTAATATAACTTGAGAAGAGGGCACAGAGGCCAGCGCCATCGGTGAGTACATTATAGTAGAAGCTGTCGCATGGCCTTGCAATATTACTAAATAGTAGCTGCCTCTTTTGGGGTTGCTGAGGAGAAATGCTCGCTTTTGATAGGTGGGGAGTCAGGATTTCACAGTGGGTTTTGGTTGATTAAAAGGGTACCAGCACAGTGGTGAGCTGTGGTACCCAACTGCTTGCATAACAGCAACATATATTACAATGATCAGTTAGGGGCCGGAGCAGGTTCCCACAACTATCACAAAATGAGGTGGGGAACATGCTGCGAGAGGGATTTAAATGCCTGAGGTGTTTTTAATATTATCGCTCCCTGAAAAGTGCAGCTTTCAGTTTGACTGGCCACACCGTTATGAGGCACACCCTTAATAAGATCCAACGGTAAAACTATAGCAAATATTCTGCCTTTGTTTGATACAACTTGAATTGGATCTCATTTACATCATGCAAGTACGCTTAGATGCGCAACAATTTATGAAGGACTGTGTGGATAACGTGAAAAATGATCAATGAAAGATTTTATTTGGAATGAGGTGAATAGCAGTTCCACTAATCTATAAAACAAATCCCTTAAAGGACAACCGACACCAATTTTTTGTTTCCTAACTGACATCAGAAAAATGTTTTATAGCATCTAAAATACCCAAAACACGCAGGCTGATATTTTTAGTCAAATGGAAAACACCAATAAAAATGACTTCACGCCAAGACGTCTTGCCTTGCTCGAGAATCAAAACAATGGCTTCAGATTCGGAGAAGATGCTTTCTTGTTACTCATCCAGTTATGAATATGATTCAAATAGTTCTGAAGAGAAAAGCATAAATGTTTGCAATCGATTAAAGAAGTCTTTCCGGGTCATTTTGAGGCATCAGGACTCATGTGTAGCACCCAGAAAATGCAGAAGATGGCGCCCAAGCTCCGTTGGAATATCAAATAGTTGTCTTGGTGCAACACACAACGATTCACCATCGCGTTATTTGTGTGTTTTCCTTCTAATTTCGCCATCAACATGGCGAAATTGCAACAAAATGCATTCTGTGTCGCTTTCTCAGTCAGGGGCGTTCCTGTCGTGACGTGATGTCAGAATCGTCACCAACTCAAAAATAAGACTTCCTGAATATTCAGCGCGAGTCTTAAAACGTAAAGTATAGCTATATGCGGTGGAATCTTTGTAAAATACGCTCAGTAGAAGTCATTTGAAGTGATTTTACAAATTATGGACACAACTTGTCAGGAGACGTCGGTTGTCCTTTAAATTGCAGACTTTGATGAGTTATATTTTATGTAAAAGTGTGTGTTAATCTCTCACATATGTACAGTAATTCCCAAGTTGAGCGTACTAATAGTGATTCCGACCCAGTGTGCAGCGGTAGCACCGTAAGAGCATTATTGACCGCTGTTTTAGTCAAGTTACACTCGCCAGGCCCCCATTAATCTTTCTTCCTCCCAGTCTCACCTTGGGTCAGAGTGTTCCGTTTGCGCCTGCTGCTTCACCTTCTCTTTTTGCTCTCCTGCTGAGGACATTGTAAAGAGCTAAGGCACTTCATAAAGGCTCTCACAGGTAAGAGAGGCCTGAAGACTAGCTACCCGACTGGGCTGTGACGCGTGCTCGCATACTGCCATTTCTGTGGGATGAGAAAGCATCCTACTTAACACAGAAGCACCTTGAAAGAGCAACGCAGTCCGCTCAAGAAAGTTTTTATGGCGTTTTCATGTGTAAAATGTTACACAACTTATTTTCAGCAGCCACAAAGGCGTAAAATAATTCAACCACTAATGTATTATGATAACGTTTTGGAACCATAAAACCCTCCGCCGCATGATGACAAAAGTAACACGTTTAGCATTTAAAGCCACTTGTTATCAGGCAGAGTTCACATAGGTTGAATGGCCAAAACGAGAATGACAGCAACAGCAGGGCATAAACCACAAGTTTAAACAATTAAAATAAATCAATACTTCCATATAATAAATGACAAGTACAGAGCAACCAGCCAGTAGTTAACTATTTAGCTAGCAGGCAAAACTAGTGCTCTCTATCTTGATGTAGTCGCTACTCCTCTTTTCACAGTTTTAAAAAGGATTCCCAACTAGTTGCAGTGTAGAATAGAAGAAATGCTTAACATATTCTTCCTTGTCATGTCATTAGTTTTGGATCAATTTGTTGCTCAGCATCAGGTTTTGTTAAAAGTGCCCAACTAGGCTGTCTGTGGCATCAAGGAGGCCAGCACAGTGTAGTTAAGACAGTCACTTGTGAAATTTAAGTCGTTAAAATAATAATTAAAGCTCCCAACCTGCAACGAATGATAAGCATAGAGGAGCTCACAGTTGGTAGATTGTATAGTGGCCAATGTTAAATGTCTGAATATTCACTCAGCGGTCCTTTTTTAACAGCAAATAGCAAATGTTAAATATGACATCTATTAGTTGGGTAACATTGTTTTCATCCAGTTAAGTATTCACGCAAATATTTGGCTTACTTTCTAAACTGTGTCTTTGTAGGCATCAAACAAAAACACACCAATGTCTATTTGAGGGAATAAGGCGAATTCAGATGACGACAATAGAGTCACTGCTCCATCTTAATTAGAAAATACAAATGTGGAATACAGGAAAAAAAAAGTACGTTTTAATGCTCTATCACCACTGGATATCCTTTTGAGCTTTTTAGCTCATAAAATTTGTGCCTTGCCTTGGTAAACCACAATGCCACAACCCCTCCTGCCCCCCAGACATAAAGGAGATCCACATAACCGAGTATGAAATATGCTTTTATATTCTTGTCGAGAGCTGAGGCGCGACAGCAGACTGTGGCAAGGCGACATACGCAAGACTCAGCCACTTCCCGCTGTTTACAGCTTCAGCGGCGAGCTATTTCTGAGGTTATTGATGTGTGCGCTGACTGGGTGCATTCAAAACAACTACCCTGCTGCAACAGGTTACAAGTCCAACTTGCCACTCATTAGCCTCTAAGTGATTGTAATCCGGTCTTTGAGAAGTAGTGGCCCGCTATGTGGTTTCTCTGCACATGTGAGCGCCCCCACCGTCCCTTGTGCTTGTCCACCTCACTCAGCAGCATGGTCGCGAGTCCAAACACAATCGGCTCTCTCAGATGTAATCATTAAAGCGGGCGGGAGAGCATGGCCTCTTTTATATCTCGGGCTTCTGTGGACCAGCTTGAAACCAGGCACAGTGGTTACACTGCCGACCCAGTGGGAGAACCCCATCCTGGGCTGGCTATTGTTGGCCTCACCCTTCAACGGGCAACCTGTGGTTCGTTTGCACCAGCTTGATTTGTCTGCCAAGACCTTGCACTAAAGCCGGCCAGGCAGGGGTTCCGGGTCAATATTGGTTTTGAGTGCTTGAGGAAAAATGTCAAATTGTTAAATTCTATTGATGTCTTCCCACTGGCATTTGTTTCTGCGGAATAGAGGGGGAAAAAGACTCATGGGCTATTAGTGCAAATAGGGCTTTGTCTTAGGGCCCAGCTTCCAGCAGGCAACTTAGACTGCACAGACCACAGAGAGGTGTTATCCGCCTTCAGAATAGACAAACTGCAGGTAAAAGGCAAATGTTAAAATCAGAAATGTAGTAAAAATTACAAACAACCACAAAAAAACTTTAAAATGAATTGCATATGATCACGTGCGTGCCAAATTTTTATTTATTGATTTATACCAATCCAAAGTTGCCATCTCGGAACCATACCCCGAGGCGCCGGATACACAACTCTCTCCCCGCCGTCGGCGCACACACATACACTACATTACACCACCAACAATTGCTTCAGTCTGTCTTGTGGTAAACAGAGAGAAAGACAAGCTGTTTTATAGAGGTTTACCCATACGTCTTCCCTCTGCTTTCTGCACTCTACTGTCTGTTTCCGCCTTGCAGGAATATATGATCCTTTCCAAAATGGCCCCAATGAACACAAAGCTATAAAACAATTCTCTGTTTTTACACCAATGGTACCGCTTTCTCCTTCTGTTCTCCCTACTTTCTTGCTGCCCTTTCAACCACCAAACTTTATTAGGTGGAAGACTGTCATGCTATCACATGTCATTTCCTTCACTGGTAAACAGGGAGTGGACATTGTAAGAGCAAGAAAAAGGCACATAAAGGTCCATACAGCTTTTAATGAAAAAGATTGATGGAAAATGAAATTACAAGCGATAATAATGTTGGTATACCTTATTGTTATATAGATTATTACATCTTAAATACACGAATGTTCCAAAGCCGCACGCAAGGGCACCAACGCAAAGCAAACAAATACACACATCTCTCACTGGTAAGTGAGTTGTAGATATTCCTAATGTTGTTCTTGTATTTAACCAGCGACACTAATCCTCTCCACCGTGGACCCTTTTTCTCAACGAAAGCAAAGAACAGTCTCAGCAAGTACTACGTGGTGCAAAATTGTGCAAATAAATGCAAATAGCATGACCGATATTACAAATATTTAGTCCTTTCAGTATTATGATGTCATGTTGGCAGGGTGCCCAAGAGTAAATGCATCTTGGGAGGATGAAAAGCTCCATCTTATCCAAAGAGGAACCTTAAGACACAATTGCAAAAAAAGATGCATGTGATGGCACAAGTACAACCTCCAAGTGTGTCATTCGTTGGCAACGCACTCCTACTTCGGTAGCGTTGGCTTTACACAAACATATTTGCACGTTCTAATTTGCTGACTCTGCTGCAAGAGGCTGAGCCAACAACTTTGTGGCTGTTGTAATGACAAGAACAAACAGTGGAAAAACATTGACATTGGTTAAGAATTACAGCTGGCAAGGAGAAATAAATCATATTACTCTCCGGGGCTACCCGCTGCCTGTCATGATCTGGTTGGCGACCAAGGGGTGGCGCTGTCGGCCCCGCCTGCACCTGCACAGGTGCTGGTCATCCCGATCAGTGGCAGTCAAAAGGACTCCCGGCATGACCATTCGGTATCGGGTCATTGCATTGTGCAGTGCATTCATTGCATTGTGTAGTGTGCACCCTGTCAAGTTTGTTTCATCTTGGCAGACTATTACTCTTTGTTTTCTTTGATACTTTGTATTTTTCTGTTCTGATGATTTTTGATGTTTTAGATTGTGTTCCTGCTAACTTTGTTTTAATACAATGTCTCAAATACAACCTGCTGCCCCCTCCTGCCTAATTATTTTGGGATCCACAACCGCCATCACCTTGCAAACCGTGACACTGCCAGGGATACAGTATTTACAACAGCCCAGTGAGAGGAAGTAGCAAAAAATAGCTCAAACATGAAGATCAGTTGCTGCTTCGGGGAATTGCTCGCTAATAAAAGGCTTTCTCACTTGGCGAGAATTACTTAGCGGTTGCTTGTTGTGGATTTACTTCCCACACTTCCTCCATTAATTGGAACCCTCCATAGCCAAGCAGAATGTGGGATGAAGATATATTGAAGTTTCTTCAACAACATTTGACAGTTCTCAGTGATTCATCTTCCTGAATGGATTATCGTAATGAACTTTACTTTGGATTCAGCAAATCCTCCATTAAATGTCTCCAGTTGGTCCATAATGCTGACGCTCGCCTCTTGACTGGTACTCGTAAGAGGGAGCACATAATTCCTACTCTGGCATCCCAATACATTTTAGACCTCTTATTTGTTTTCACATCTTTGAATGATCTCACACATCCTTACCTCTCTCAGCTCCCCTAGTCCCACACAGCTGCCAGATGCCTCGGGTCTGTGGACCAGACATTGTTAGAGGTACCAAGCACCAAGCAGAGGCGATCGAGTCTTTTCCATTGGTGGTCCTTCTCTTTTGAATGACCTCCCGCTTTAACCTTCGGCAAGCCCCCTCACATGGCCATCTCTAAAACTCATGTCAAAAATAATTTCTATTCTTTGGCTTTTATTTTTACTATTTTTGTGGCCAACACCCACAATTGTAGAGACACAACAGGGAGAAAGCAGACATCAACAAGAAAACACATTTTTATGACACACAAGTACCCATTGGCCTTTACTTGACTTTTCTTCACCGCTGCTTTCAATGCAGAAACATCAGTTTTACTCCACTGAACATATTCAGCAGTCAAAATATATATAACATATATTCAGCATCATTTTCTTGATTCAGATTTTCAATTGACACTCTGTTTGAGTCTTGGGCAAGACACTTCACTCACCTTACATCCATCGTCACTCATGTATGGCCAATTGTGAATTTTTAGTGGTGGTCAGAAGGGGCTGTCGGTGCATACCGGAAGTGACGCTTCCGTCGCAATGTAGTTGAATACCACCAGATTGTGAAAGTGTGAGGATGTGTATCATGTAGAATGTTTCAGCATTTTTTTCTGACCTATTTTTCTGACCTATTTTTAGATTGGTACATGTGGGAAAATCGAGTCTCAAACCAAATTTGTTCGCAATGTGACCTAAATAAAATTGAATCTTTGTTCTGCACAAAAAAAGTTGGTTGGTAGGCAAAGGAATCCATGTAGCCTTCAAGTTTCCACAGCTGAATACAATGACACATTTATCACATGATTGATTGATTGATTGATTGGTTGGTTGATTGGTTGGTTTATTAGTTATTGGTTATTTATTATTTTATTTAACAAGTGTTCCAGTGATTCAGGATATTTGTATTGTATTGTATTGTATTGTATTGTATTAGACTTGATTTGTCTTTATTAGTCTTGCAGTAGAGAAATTTACATTTTTTATATTGATGATGTAAATAGGGAATGCCCAAACTAAAACCAAGGTATATTGTCAACATATTCTTGTTTAATGCAGCAAAATAATATTCTGAGAACACAACACTATGGAGGACATAAAACAAAGGTTTTGCCAAGGAAACTGCCGGCCGTGCATTGCCGTCTACTCTAGAGTTTTGGTTTATAGACACTGTCAACAAAGACATGTTCTGGCAAATGACAATGGCTGAAGTAGGCGGAAGAGCGAAGAGCTCACATTGTTAAATGAAGTCCGAAATCAGCCTTTTTCTTTGTTTTTTATTGAGCAGTCAAGTGGATGTGCAGCTCAGCGGGGGCTTCAGTTTAAAGAAGAGGGAATGCTCTTTAACACTCAAGGTTCAATCAGGCCCGTACATTCAAATGCACTTACTTCCTATTGACTTAGCTACACTTCCAGTACGATTATATTGTGCATCAGGGTTATAATCTAGTGAGTTAAACAATACATGTATTGCCAATGCGAACACATAAAAGGTGGGGAAATTCAAATTCAAATGCAAAGAAAATATGCTGAGAAATAAACCCGAACATGTTGGCATGAAGGGTCATTTTTTTGTTCTTCATGACTACAAGCAAGTGTTTGTTTGTAATTATCAGTAACTGCACATCACTGCACAAGCTTGCCCCATTGTTGAAATAGTAAAACACAATAACATGACGGCATTTCGGGTTATTCTGTGCACATGTGACTCAGATGTTTCCAGTCATCTGACAGCTAATCAATCGAGGCAACAATATGCAACTGTTCTTTGAATGACGTAGATCACGGTTGATCATCTGATGCAAGTCGATTTCCAGTCTACATGCTTAATGACAACGCCGCCAACAATTGATTACAGACCTTAAAGAGGCTAATAAGGGCAACAAAGTGGTTTTGTTTTGTGTTACACCCGACCGCCAAGTCATGAGCCAAACTAACAAATCAACTTAAAAATAGTCCAAATAGTGTAGCTGTGAAAATAATGTGACTAAACACACGCCTGATTTCACAAAGTAAACAATGCTCACACCAGTATTTTAAGAGACAAAATCTATTCAACAATGGATTCAAAATATTCAGTTTATTCACATGAAAAATAATCCAGTTGCATATTTTTCATAAGTTTAGCAGATGATCACATGTCAAAAAGACACCTCGTAGGAGCCACTTCAAATAAAAAAGCATAGACACGCAACAGGCTCATAAATAATAATACATTTCATTTATAAGCGCCTTTCCAAATTCTCAAGGTCACTTTATAGTCAACGGATAAGTTTTTCTGCGGGGGAGCAGCGGCATCCACACGCGCCAGCGTTCACTCAACCCGGAAGTAACTTAGATAGAAAGCAAATCAGCTAGCTAATAGATAGCAAATAGCTAGCTAGCTAGCAAGGTAGCTAGTTAGATAGCTAGGTAGCTAGCCAGGTAGATAGCTAGGTAGCTAGATAGCTGGATAGCTAAATAAATAAAAAGAAGTGAATACTCACCATAGTCCAATATCCTGTGACTGTAAAGTGTCCTTGAGAGTTTTGAAAGGCGCTTATAAATGAAATTTATTATTATTATTATTATTATTATTATGGACTATGGTGAATATTTAAGAACAAGCTTTCAAACTTAACAGCTGGAGCTGTGAGAGCGCTGAAGGAGGCACATATCTGAGGGTCGAATGGTTAGCGCCTCACAGTGCAGAGGTCCGGAGTTTGATCCTGGCTCCGGTCTTCCTGTTTGGTATATGGACATTCTTCCCGTGCCTGCATGGGCTTTCTCCCAGTACTCTGGATTTCTCCTAAATTCCAAAAACATGCACAGCAGGCTGATTGAACACTCGAAATTGTCCCTTGCTGTGAGTGCGAGATAGGTGAAGGTGGATAGTTGTATGTCTGTGTGCCCATCAATTGGCTGGCAAGATGTTCAGGGTGTCCCCAGCCTCCTGCTCAAACATGGCTGGAATAGCACGCTCCCGCACCTCTTGTGAGGATAAAGTGGATCGATGGAAAGAAAATAATCTCATAGATTCAATCTCAACGTCCTTGTAAAATAATTCACTTTACTTAATTTCTATTTGACTATCATTTGCTTGAATCCTTTTTTATGGACTCAAATGTGCTGAAGGAGGCACTGTTGCACACATGCAAAAAAAGGTCCATATCTATACTAAACAAACCTGGTTTAAAAAGTTCTCAACCGTGACCACTGAAATATGATTCACGGTCAGAAATGGAGAAGAGACTGACAAAATAGCTTGCAGTGCTTATTTTCGCAGACAATGAAGAACGTGATCCTCTAATCCACTACCACAGGTGCACAAATACCTGTGTAAGCAGAGTTAATACTGATAAAGACTCTTGGAAGAAGAAAAGAGAGCAGGGGGAAAAAGTTCCCACACTTGTCTGTTTTGTTTCTTCCTGACAAAATGCAAAGCAGCAAGCCAGCCGTAAATGACATGTGCTTTTCTGTGTACGTGTGAGAGAGACTCGTGGAACTCACGTAAGACTCTTTTGTTTAGCCCTCATTCAGAAAGCGGCCGGTGTGGCGAGTCCCTCCCTGAGGCGGCAGTTTCTCCTAGATGCGAGACAGCAGATGTGGGAGGAGATTTCTCACCACGCTCTGTAACCGTTCTCACCGTACTTTATTGGTGGAAAATTGCGTCATCATGGCTGAAATGCCACTCCACTGCAGGGGTCCAGGGAGGTGGGCACAGGTTCTGGGGACGTGGTCTGTCCATGTCCTAGGCCACAGGTGTTAAAGTCAAGGCCCGGGGGCCAAATCTGGCCCACCACATCCTTTTATTCGGCCCGTGAAAGAAAATCAGGCATGCCTAAGTGCCATGAAGCTTGCTAAAGTACAAATCAATATTTCAAACTGTCATATGTAAATCAAAATAACAGTCATAATTCTTAACTTCAGATTCGAAAACTAGTTATTCATTAATTTGTTGTGCGTGGAAAAACAATTGTTTGACACCTATCATTTAGCCTTTAGCACGAATGTTATATATATATATATATATATATATATATATATATATATATATATATATATATATATATATATATGATATCATTTTGGGTGTTGGATCCATAAAATGCCAAAGTGATTGCTGCTTTAGCAAGGATGTGGATGCTTAGCTTCTTAGTAGCGGCTATATGACAAATGAAGAGTTGGCAGCCTGATCAGAATTTATAGTTGCGTAATGACTTCTACTGAGCACATTTTACAAAAATTCCACCGCTTATAGCTATATTTTATGTTTTAAGACTCGCGCTGAATATTCATGAAGTCTTGTTTTCGAGTTGATGACGATGCCTGAAGTGACGTCACGGAAGGAACGCCCCTGACCGAGAAAGTGACTCACAATGCATTTTGCGGTACTTTTTTCGTCTGAAAACACCATGTTGATCGCGAAATTAGAAGGAAAACTACATAAATAACGTGATGATTAATCGTTGTGTGTCACAGCCAATTGCAGTAACACGCATAAAGAAGGTGTACGTTTACACGAATTCCCAGCTCACAAATCAGCCCATTTCATATACTGGACGAAACGCAGCTTGTGCTCCATCTTGTGCATTTTCTGGGAGCTACATCGGAGTCCAGATCTTCACCGGTTTTATCGCTTGGAGACGGCTCGAATTGATACGGAAGGAATTCTTTAATCGATTGCAAACATTTATGCTTTCCTCTTCAGAATTATTTGAATCACATTCATAACTGGATGAGTAACAAGAAAGTATCTTCTCCGAATCTGAACTCTCTGAAACCATTGTTTTGATTCTGGAGCAAGGCAGTGTGTGACCCATAGTGACGTCACAAACAAGGGGGCGGGACTTTCTGAATCTCCACAGTTTCAAGCTCATTTGTGGCATTTTTTGGACACTTTAAGTCATTTTTATTGATCTTTTGCATTTGACTAAAAATATCAGCCTGCGTGTTTCGGGTATTATAGATGCTATCAAACATTTTTCTGATGTCAGTTAGGAAACAAAAAAATGGTGTTGGTTGTCCTTTAAGGTACAATTACAGTAAAGTCTCGTTATATCGATATTCAAGGGAGTCTGAAAAAATATCGATATAACCGGGACTATCGATATAGCCGACCCTGTTTGCATGTAATTTTCTCCGTGCGTGCATAGAAATAGTATCGATATAACCGGGACTATCGATATATCCGATATCGATATAACGAGACTTTACTGTAGTTGCCAATGTGGAGTTAAAAAAATTGTTGATTGCAAATTGTCGTGAGGTGTATTCCACCTACTCCCCAAAGATGGCTGGAATGAACTATAGCTCGCTCCCTGGGATAAAATGCATATGAGCATGGTTAGATGGGATGGATGGAGCTAAAAGATTTACTAATGTGGGCACCATGTTCAACATCTCATTGAATCACTGTAGAAATGCAGACTGAGAGCACTTGAGGCATTCTCCTTAACCTGCAGTTGTTTTATCAAATTTATGCTAGGCGAAATATTGTTTCTCTCTCTATCCAGGAACTCCATTGAAAGCATTCTTTTCATTTCAAAGGGACATTCCAGGTGAAATGGCCCAAAAAAAAATCACGGCTGTTGTCACTTGTAACGTTCCGGAATTATTCAGATAGGCGTGGATCGAACAAACATAGACAACGATAAGATTATGGTACAAAAACGGTTTATTCACAAAACGCACGCCCGACCAAGTGCAAATAATGACGCTGGTCAAACAACCCAGGAGAAAATGAGAAGAATCAAAAGCACTACAAACAGAAACAGGATGTCTAGAAAGGACAAGAGAACCAAATGGCGACAGATACAAACTGATCTTATCAAATAAAATGGCTACTTGAAAGAAAATGGAGACCAACAAACGAGGCAGAAGAGAAAATGAGTGAAATCTGGGAATATCTAAAAAAATTGCACGTTAACAATTGCTCGAGAAAGGCAAATTATCCGACAGTCAGTTTGAAAGTCCTTAAATAGTCCATTGATCATTATGGGTAACCGGCGCACAGCTGGAAAGACCGGAACACCTCTTCAACCGGCTGGAGACCCACAGAAACAAAATCATGACAGTAGACATAGACTCAAATTGTTGTGGTTGTCGGAATAAGTTCCCAAGATGCGAAAGACATTTTGAAGTTCTACTTTATTGTTTAGAAAAGAAAGAAAACCCGCTCTGGGAACCGAAACGCCACTGTCACAAATGGCTCACTGTTACTTCTCATGTTTTATGGGAAGTTACGCTAGAGTTGTTTCTCTGGAATAAAGGAGATATGGCTCATCCAAACTTTTATTTTGTAAAAGCGCAAAATGGACCTTATGTGCAAATGTAAAGTGCGTGACATTTTAGTTTTCCTTTCGCTTCTCTCTCATGAGCCCGCATTCGAATTTTGCTAACTGTCAAGTGTCAGTTTGAATAAGCAAATCCACAAACAATATAGCACGCGGTTTCAAGGACTCAACTCGTTGCGTTGGTCCATGTTAGAACCAAACGTTTTCTTTACGCTTTTAAAAAGGTGCGGGGTTAATTCTAGGTTAAAAAGTTCAAGAAGTCAATCTTGCATTATCGCTGTCATTATCCCTCGCATTGATAAAAGGGAGACCAAGATATGCGCGCGCCTGTTGCGCACCTGCACACCTGAACTCTTGGGCTGTTTCCCGAAGTTGCTCTTATCACGAGACATCACGTCAACAAAGTTAGTGGCCTGCGTCCGCTTTACAGTCACGTCAGCCATATAATAAGTTAGCGTTTAACCGTAAGGGTCCATCCCTTTGCTCAATTTCAATGCCGCCGTCTCACATTTTTAGATATTTCTGCTTAGTTGTAAATATAAGTATGGGATTAATCCAATGTCATCCATATTCTGGTCGCAAATCGTATCGGTTAAATGGAATCTAGCCTCCATGCTTAGTAGATAAAAAAAATCTACTTGGCAACAGCTTCTGTCAGGATTTAATCAATTTATTTTGGAAGTGATGAGAGGAACACACTTAGTTACATCCATCCATCCATCCATCCATGTATTTATTTATTTATCCGCTTACTGACTAACCTAATTTATTTATTTATCTATTTATTCATCCAATTATTTACTTATTTATCTCTTTATTTATTTGTCCACTCATTTATTTATCTCTTTCTTTCTTTCTTTCTTTCTTTCTTTCTTTCTTTCTTTCTTTCTTTCTTTCTTTCTTTCTTTCTGTATTTATTTATTTATTCATTTATTTATCCACATACTGACTTACTCACCTCCTCATTTATTTATGGATTTATTTATTTATTTATTTATTTGTAGTATCTATTTATTTATTTGTTTATTTATGTATTCATGTATTTATTTATTCATTGATAGATTTAGTTGTTTATTTATCCATCCCCATAGTTATTTATTTGTTTGTTTATTTCATTATCTGTCTATTTAAGTCTTTGTTTATCCATTTATTTATTTATGTAATTGGTTGTTTATTTGTTTATTTAGTGACCATGGCTTACTCAACAGACGCTTGTTTAGGACAGGTGAGCTATTAGTATCAGTCAAAATGCTTGTGGTTTCTGTAATATTTGACTTTTTTTCTGAGAAGATCAAAGGCCAGATCATAGACAGATAAGCAGCAATGTACTGATGATGTCATGGCAGCGTCCATGACTCAACACATGCAGACTCAACCGTTGAAACAGTCGCGCTTCACTTGGATGGATGAACTCCAACCTGTCTTGAACCTGAGCACTTAGAAGCTCTGAAATACTTTACTAGGCTTATCTTCAGGAAAAATGGGATCATGTGCCCCAAAAAAGCTGTTCTACGACAATATCTTGGAATGACATCATCGCGCTTAAGCAAGCAACCATTGTTATTTTGCTCATGTACTTATACTTGTCAGTTCTTTGTTTTTTTTCAAATGTATGACCATACAAAGTCCACCGACTGAACTCCCATACGGTTTAAAGTCAAAAGATAATAAACACCCGCATGCGAATGACTAATTGGGCGCGTGTGTCAGACAGGCTGCCCATCCCTGTAAATTTGAGTCAGTATGCATGCGAGGCAGCCAGCCGGCAGTGTGCCCTGATGGCTGGAACCATGTGTGTGTGTGTGTGTGTGTGTGTGTGTGTGTGTGTGTGTGCAGCTGCTGACTGGACCTGTCACTATCAGCTCCACACATCTCTGGCACTGTCTGTGTTGATACTCTGCCCGAGGGCGAACGAGTGCGCAGAGGTTGAGAGGAGCAGCAGTTTCCCACGGCTGCTGCTCTCCGCCTCGGCCCTGCCTCTGCATTCCTGGGCTGCCAGCGCTCTGTAAATGTTTGGACAGCCTTGAACAAATAACACACCTTGAAAGGCACGAGTACAGGGCCCTGTCGCACTCTCTGCACACCCCTTCTCTTCATCTGCCTTCCTCGGCTCACATGGCTCACACCCCTTCAACCCACAAACTCCCGGGCCCCCAGGCCACCCGCCATCCCACTGCCACTCTAACTTGCTCAGCGCCACGCTCGTGCGTAAGAGTCTGTTCGTGCCGAGCGCTTGCTCGTACAAACAGGTGCACACCTGTGAATAGTAATACAAAGAGAATTGGTGATTCTAAAGTACTACTTACACATTGCAGATCTCCTGGCGGTCGCAAAGCAAATACAGTGTTACTTCTACTGATGAACGTCTCGTCATATGAAATTTTCTAGTTGCGAATTGTGTCAACAGGAAAATAATTTCTCTTGTTACGAAAGAAATTTCAAGACATGAAATATAAAACAAAATACAGCATGGCCTGCTATTTGCATTTCCAACTTTCCCGAATGCACCATACTTATCACTGCTCTGCCATTTACTCTCACTGAGCAGTCTCTTTGCATCTCACCGAAATTAGCTTAGAGGTTCCGCCATTTCAGGGCATTCCTAAAATAGCTGAAAAGAATTAGGACGAGCAGTCGCCACTGTTTTCCTTACTCTGGTTCGCTGACTGCCACTGGAAAACGTCATCACATATATCTGTGTCTCAGTCGTACATGAGTGGTCCATCGATGAAAAGGTTTCTTCAGCCGTCATCTGTACTTCTTTGAAGGTGTCGGACGTTTCGCTTCTTATCCAAGAAACTTCGTCAGCAAACTAAAGTCTTACTGGTAGTTTAGGCGGAGTTTCGTGGATAAGAAGCGAAACGTCCGACACCTTCACATATACTTAACCAAGACCTGCTGAAGAAAATTATTTTTCATCTAGGCGTACTTTTTTAATGGGAAAAATGACATGTGTGGAATGCATGCATCTGCATCATTTTATATTGTCTCATAGTAAATCATAGATTTTGTATGATTGAAACCAAGAATGTCTCATCGAAAAATGCAAGTATTTTCAAAGCACTCAGTTATACGGGCTGATATTGGTTCATCGTCAGTCAAATTTCAAGTCTCAAAATCCAATTTAGAAACACCTCATCTGTACATTTGGAGCATGGCCATGGGCAGAGGCTAATCCAAAATGATTTCCTATCTATCAATCACACATTTATGCTGATGATATCTTCCAACAGCTGGAGTTCATAGTAAATGTTCATACTTCCCCAAGAAGCAGCAGCTCGTCAACAGCAGTTCTGTTTTTATTGCTGAGGGCCCTCTGGGTGAATAATTTCTCAAATTTGGCTTTTCTGCTCAGCACTTTTTGCAGCTGTGATGACATTTGGGTGTCGCCCCCTTGTTTCTCACGGTCTGCTGCCAACGCCACTCCTGCCACCGATTGTCTGCCAAGGTTGCGGTCTGTGTGTCAGCCCAAAACGTTTGCTGTAGTGAACAAACCGCAGCGGGCTTTACCAAATGGACTCAAAGCAATATAGACTCAGTGAATTGAAGTGGAGGTGAAACCAATCGTGTTTGTGCAAATCTGTTGGCTGCGAACATCATTGATTCTATACGCGGTAAATTTAAGACACGTTACAACTTCCAACAAGCTGAATTTTTTTTCTTTTGTTGTTCTACTTCTTTCATCTTCCTTTCATAACTTTGCTGCTGTGAAATGTACATATCTCCACTGCGGGACGAATAAAGGTAAATCCAATCCAATGCAATCAAAAAGTGAGGTCTGGTTCGCAACAAAATGCAATTTTAGTTAGTTTATTTAAGAAAACAAATGCTACAACCTAAATTAGGTAGATTGGGTTGCTGACTTGAAGAACCCTCCCAGAACGGCATCTTTTTGATTACAAAAAATATGTCACAGAATATTATGTAGTAAACCTTAAAAGACAACCGACACCATTTTTTTGTTTCCTAGCTGACATCAGAAAAATGTTTTCTAGCATCTAAAATACCCAAAACACGCAGGCTGATAGTTTCAGTCAAATGCAAAGCACCAATAAAAATGACTTAAAGTGTCCAAAAACGACTTCAAAATGAAACCGGAAATGGCCAGTTTCAGAAGTTCCCGCCCCCTTGTTCATGACGTCACGCCAAGACGTTTTGCCTTGCTCAAGAAACAAAACAATGGGCTCACGGAGTTCAGATTCGGAGAAGATGCTTTCTTGTTACTCATCCAGTTATGAATATGATTCAAATAGTTCCGAAGACGAAAGCGTAAATGTTTGCAATCGATTAAAGGAGTCCTCCCATATTAATTCGAGCCATCAATGACAGCAATGTAGCACCCAGAAAATACAGAAGATGGCGCCCAAGCTCCGTTGGAAATTGGCTGATTTGTCTCCTGGGAATTTGTGTCAGCGCATATCAAATAGTTGTCTTGGTGCAACACACAACGATTCACCATTGCGTTAATTATGTGTTTTCCTTCTAATTTCGCCATCAACACGAAGTTTTCAGACCAAACAAAGTACCGCAAAATGCATTGTATGTCGCTTTCACGGTCAGGGGCGTTCCAAACGTGACGTCACGTGGGAATCGTCACCAACTCAAAAACAAGACTTCCTGAATATTCAGCGTGAGTCTTAAAATGTAAAATATAGCTATATGCGGTGGAATCTTTGTAAAATACGCTCAGTAGAAGTCATTTGAAGTGATTTTACAAATTATGGACACAACTTGTCCGGAGGCGTCGGTTGTCCTTTTTGTTGTGTGGGATTTAGTATCTAAAAAGTGAGAAAAAAAACCATTAAATGATTAGAAATCAGAGCTGTTTTACCATGAGGCCCATTCACATGCCATGTGCTACCCCCAACAATCATATTTAGCCTGTATCAACAGACATGATGGTACTTGTGGAGAACACCATTTAAGAGGGAAGTGAACAGTCTTCTCTCAGGGGGAGGGTCGGGGGTGTCATAGCGATAATGGTGGGTGTTCCCCCACATTGGAGCATGTCTGCTTGTTCTCAGCTGTCCCCCCGCAAGCACACTACCCGGAAACTCCGGCTCAGCTGCTGCCCATTACACTAGGAATGTACCCTGGGGTCACATGCCAGGAGTGTGGTGGCACATTAATAACAAAGTGACCAAATCGTACCATGCGGGCCGCTTGCGCGTTATTAACGAGGTGAACCCGAGTCCTTCCCGTGCTCCACTCATCACTCCCCCTGACTAGTTTGACAGCAGCTGTTCCAGTCTCAGATTTCCAGAGTGCAGGGCGTGTGCCATCATGTGTTGGTCTGCCTGCAGGGTGGGGAGTTTACAGGGTCACTGGCTAATAAATTTGTCACCCATGCACCTTAATCCATGGATAATCTTTTCATTTTTATTGTAGAAGCACAAAATACTCTGATTTTTTTAGTTCGTCCCTATATTATTCAACAGGTTTTATATATACAGTAAAGTCTCGTTATATTGATATTCAAGGGAGTCCGAAAAAATATCGATATAACCGGGACTATCGATATATCCGACCCTGTTTGCATGTAATTTTCTCCGTGCGTGCATAGAAATAGTATCGATATAACCGGGACTATCGATATATCCGATATCGATATAATGAGACTTTACTGTGTATATATATATATATATATATATATATATATATATATATATATATATATATATATATATATACAAAATAGATGCATAGATGGAGTAATTGACATTTCACAGCAGCAATGTGATGAAAATAAGAGGAAAGGAAAGGAAGAAGTAGAAAAATGAAATACAGGAGCTGCTGCACTCTCACTGCACCATCTTGAAGTCAAAACCAAAAAAAAATTAAAAACTAAATAAATAATCTGACACAACACAAATGACACATGTAGTCATTCAATCTTAAGCACTTTATTCACTCTCTTTGTTACATAATGAATTTTTTTGATGAAAGAGGAGCGGAACAAAGCATCCTTTTCACCAGTGGATCAGGGACGTCATGGTGGAATTTGCATGTCTACTACAAGCTAAATGTTGAAAGCAAACACGAAGCTGTAGCATCCATTTACGAAAAGAGATTATCTCTACATCTCCTATCCCACGTAAATCCGCTTCAATTCCAAGCTGCGACAGTTCCACATACGCATCGGCGACCTGCATTGACGCTCCTTTCTTCTCATTGCGGGCTCCTCCAGCCATGCATTCATATCGCCGCAGACTGTCCAACAGCACTGACTTTTCCGCTGAACAAAGCGGGGTTGTGAAGATGCTGTTCATTACAGGCGCAAAAAAGTACAAGCGCCCAAGAAAATGCTGCCCATTACAGCCGCAAAAATGTACAATCGCCCTAGAGCTGTGCAGCGATGACAGTCAAATGGCACTGACATTCCTCCCAAATCAAAAACAGTGCTGGCATCTTTGTGCTGCCGAAAAGGTGCACCTGCTCAGCAGAGTCTCCTCCTTGATGAATGTTGTGGGCAAAAATGCTGGAAAACAATCCGTTCCACATGATGCACAACTCAAAGTGACAAAAAAAAAAAACAACAACAAAAATAGCAAGGCTTGCAGTAAGACTTGATGACGGCTGCCTACTCGGGTGCCATCTTGGACTTCTTTTATAGATAGATAGGGTTAGGGTTTGTGTAAATATAAGAGTTAGTGTTTAGCGTTAGGGTTTGGGTTAGTTTTACTCCCTAGTGCTATCTTTGTGATTGATTTTTTTTTGCTTGTATAAGATCGTGTATGCAGCATTGTCTGTTTGGAAGTATAAATCCAGTTGAATTTAGTTCATGTGAGCATTCGTGTTAGGACCTAACCAATATTACCTCACACTGTTAGGTAATATTGGTTAAGATTAGGACAACATATACAATATTGTAGTGATGTGTTCATTCAAAACTCGGACCCTGTTGGAGACGGCTTGATTGGCAGGCTTTCAGGAAGCCACTTGTAGTGCTGTATGATCAACAGAGTGTGTCACAAGCACCTGGGTGGATCGTTTTAGCCCTAATGGTATGGCCTGACAACAAAACAACCCAAAAGATACTTGAGGAACTTTTTTTTGAGCCTGGTACTAATTGCGAGACAGGAGAAAAAGAAAAAGAAAACCAGCCCACACTTAATTGGCTTCCTTTCTTTCTTTTTCATATATCCATCCATTCAATCATTAGATGGAGGCAAACAAAACCCACACTCTCTCATTGACCTAAACCACTCAGTAGGTCACCGTACAACTGTAGATGCATAGTCTATAGCGGGGGTCGGGAACCTATGGCTCGCGAGCCATAGATGGCACTATTGATGATCACTAAATCACTAAATCCAATGAAATCTTCATCCTCTTCTGCATTTTTCAAGTACCGTATTTTCTGCACTACGAGGCGCACCTAAAAGAAAATATTTATTCAAAAGCCATTTCACCATGCGCCTCATAATCCGGTGCGCCTTATGTATGGAAATGTTTTAAAATATGTCATTCATCCAAGGTTCCCCTTATAATGCGGTGCACCTTATGTATGGAAAAGGTTTTTAAATACAGTAAAGTCTCGTTATATCGATATTCTCGGGAGTCGGAAAAAATATCGATATAACCGGACTATCGATATATCCAATCCTGCGGCATGTAAATTTTCTCCTTGCGTTCATAGGAATAGTATCGTAATGTTAATGTTGATGTTAAAAATTGGTGAAAAGAAAACATTGCAGTTTGTTTTTATGGAATTTTACACATGACCTGCTCTATTATAAAATTTTTATCCGGTTTATGCTGTGAAATAGTTAAAACATTGTTTTCTAGAATGAACGGATTAAGATTTTTTACATTGATTTGAATGGAAAGTGCTTTTTCAGTTTTTGAACAAATCGGTTTTCGAACAGGTTTCTGAAACGGATTATGGTCGAAAACAGAGGTGTCACTGTACTTCATTGTTTTCAATGCCAATAACAAATCACAGCTCATAAAACAGCAGTGAATGGCACAAAACGGCATTACTTCTTCAATTAAGGGCAGGTATTTCTCTTAGGCGGGAGCTCAATCACTCACTGGACAGGAAGATCTGTTTGTGACGCGAATGTATGTGTGCATGTGGATGCCCGCATCATATTGTAGCCACCGTGCGGGACCCTCTTTTAACCCACCTCCCCTCACATTGCTGCTTCTAATCTCTGACCCCCATTCAGAGTCCATCAAACAGATGAGCTACTGCACAGGCAGCCACGCACCGCTGGGGAGGGGAGAACCATGGGAAACGCTCTCTTAATTGTCCCAGTAACCTTTTTGAAAGAACATTAAGCGGCATTATCTGAGCATGAGCCTTTCTCGGTGGCGCTCCCTTCCAGAGAGGGCTACGGCGGCTCACTCAGCCAACAGGCCATTAAAGCTGACAGGTCTTTGTGAAGAACACAGACACAAGCTGCTAGGAAAGTGCAGCCAGCGAAACTGTGCTCTAAAAACAAAAAGTAAAAGGAGAGGTGGGGATAGAACTGAACAGGTTTGCTGGTCATTTGTCTGGTTTGTATCAAGCCCACCTTGCAGCCGGACTTGCCCTCCCTAGCCTCTATTAAGGGTTTTTTAGTCCCACTGGCGACTGTGTCAACTGTTAGACTTAGCTCACAAGACACAACATCGGAGGATAGCTAGTAATAAGTACTCCTGTACTTTTTATGCTTCTACTTTCTTCCCTTCATGAATATGCTGCTGTAAATTGGGAATTTCTCCTTTGTGAAACAAATAATGGTTTTCTTCTTCTACTTCTTCTTATAATAATAATAATAATAATAATAATAATAATAATAACGAATTATATATTTTATAAAATACTAATACATTATATTTTTATGTAATAGTAAAACACATATTTTTTGTATTATTATTATTATTATTATTATTATTGTGATTATTCTTATATTATTATTATCATTGTTGTCATAATATTTGTTATTTTTAATAATAATAATGAATTATATATTTTTATAAAATACGAATAAATTATATATTTAGGAATGATAATAATAATAAAGCAATAATTGTTTGTATTATTATTATTGTGATTATTGTTATATTATATTATTGTTGTCACATTATTATTATTATTATTTTATTATTTTATTATTATTATAATTAGTAGTAGTAGTAGTAGTAGTATTATTTAAAGCATTGGTGGCATTATATGGCCTTTTAACCTTTTACCTTTTACCTTATTATATGGCCTTTTAACCTTTACTAGTAACCTTTTTGCTGTCGTGATGCAAGGTCAGAATTATAAATAATCACATTTCATGTACCTGATTTAACAGGTAATATTTTGGTGTGTTATTTTTTTAAGTCAAATTGAAACAGATTTGATTTTTAATATTTTTTTGAAAAGGTGAGCACAAACTGACAGGATGTTTAAGGGGGTAGCATGGCTAAAAGTATTTTCTTATGTTTAAGTACTTTTTTTAAGTACAAAATCTTTAGCGATGTATGTGTCCCCTGGAACTACAACTCAAACTACGTAAAAAAAGCACTTTATTTTCTTATCTTTCTAAAACAACTCACTGCGATTCAACTCGAATTCAATCTGCTTTGTGTTTTGACAATAAAACAAACAGTCTGATTCATGCTGAGCGAAATGGTCCGTCACGTTATCTATACGTGACCGTAAAGCCATGTGACATGTTTAGGCGGGCGTTAAGCCTCTTCGCCCTTGTCGCACAAGAGTCCGAGCTCGCGTCAAAGCTTCGAATTACAGCTGAAGATTTAAGTGCGACTGGATGGCCATGGGGAAGATTTGAGTTGAATCTGCCAAGTCAAGACAGGTCAATATAACGGAAGAGGAAACTCTTTAAAGGATAACCGACGTCACTTTTTTGTTTCCTAACTGACATCAGAAAAACGTTTTATAGCATCTAAAATACCCGAAACACGCAGTATGATATTTTTAGTCAAATGCAAAACATAAAAAAAATGACTTCGAGTATCTAAAAAGTACTTCAATTTGAAACCGGAAGTGGCCAGTTTCAGAAGGTCCCGCCCCCATGTTGGTTGTGTCACGGCAAGATGTCTTGCCTTGCTGGAGAATCAAAACAATGGCTTCAGATTCGGAGAATATGCTTTCTTGTTACTCATCCAGTTATGAATATGATTCAAATAGTTCTGAAGAAGAAAGCATGCGTGTTTGCAATCGATTAAATAATTTATTCAGTGTCATTTTGAGGCATCGGGGGTGGGAAATGTCACACCCAAAAAAGGCAGAACATGGCGACAAAGCCGTGTAAGGAATTAATCAGCCCGTTTCCACAGGCTGATTAATTCCTTACAGGGAGCTTTGTCGCCCTCATCTGCCTCTTTTTGGTCCTACACGACGTTTTCAGACCAAATTACAGCAAAATGCATTGACGTGATGGAAGGACTGCTACAATGTGTCCTTTTTTCGGTCAGGGGCGTTCCTTCAGTGATGTAACGTACTGACTCGTCACCAACTCAAAAACAAGACTTCCGGAATATTCAGCGCAAGTCTTAAAACGTAAAATATAGCTATATGCGGTGGAATCTTTGTAAAATACGCTCAGTAGAAGTCATTAGAAGACATTTTACATATTATAGACACACGACAGACGTCGGTTGTCCTTTAAGCTTTATCTGTTTTTTTCCTGACTTGTCCAAAGCATGAAAAGCATGAAAGTAGTATTTGCCTGTAAATGTCACCAGATTTGACTCAACGTGACTCCCTCATTCATTGTCTCTTCAGCTTAAACACAGCGGCAGTGCCTTAAACACATTTCCTCGCAGATGTGTGATGGACTGCTCTCTTGCAAGATGATTTCTTCCTTCGTTTCACTCATTATGTGTGAAAACGGCTCCCTGTGACCTTATGACATCATTACTCACAAACATGAGTCAATGTGCTCCCTTTATTGAGCCTTGGAAATGGCATATGTTGCATAGAATGGACCCGCTATTAATCAATAGCAGTTAGGGCGCTAAATAGGCAGCTCCTGCCTGAGACGGACACGCCCCCTATTCCAAGTATCAGATATAGTTCCCATCAGCCCAAAGTAAGTGGATTCCCCACCTCATCTTTTTTGAAGCAATTAAAAAAAATCTGAGAGGAAGAAAAAGAAATCCAGCGATGGGTCGGTTGAATGTGCCGGTTTGTGCATTTGAGCGTCGGAGATGCAAAAGGCATTTGTGTGCACCTTGATGGTCCAGAATAGGCGGCGCCTTCTTGTTGGCGACACAAAGGCGTTGCTGTGCAATCAGCTCGGTGTAAAATCGGCGCTCTGTGGTCCGCACAAAGGGCCACAAAAGCACGGGGCTGGTGGCTGGGGTGGGATGGCGGCAACACAGCTGTGAGCAGAGCCTACACATCTCGCCTCAATATGGGCCCTCCTCACATCTGTAGCAGCTTGGCCCCTGCTTCCGCTCGGCCGCGCGCACAATGGAGGCGCTGGGCAGACTCCTTTTGTTGCAAACTTTATTCAGAGTCCCTTTTTAGCCTCAATCTTAAATATTTCATTAGACCTCCTTCTCCTGGCTCCCTTTCTTTCATTTGGATTTTCAAGAGCAGTGCACTTTACCCCAGCAGCCCCCTTCCCTTCGCTTGAAGTGACGCCCCCAAGGGCAACCATGCTTTCTTCCTAAACTGTTTATAACTGGATGTTATACAAAAACAAGCACTCCTTGAAATGTTGGACAAGGAATATGGGTCGTGGGAATTGTCTCTAAAGGGGGGGCTGTGTTGGGAAGAAGCGAACTGGGTAAATTTGAGTAAATTAAAACTCCTGGTTCTTGAATGCTGTTTGAAAATCGCATCCTAAGAAATGCTGCCGACGCCTTTTGTCGTGATTTTTAGATATGCAGACCAAGTACTTACCTACCTGTAGACAATATTTTATATTAATATTGTAGTAATTGAGTTCCTGCTTTAAAGAATAACTTACTGCACATAAAATTCAACACCATCTCATGAAATGTAATTCTGCTTTTGAGATAAAAATGTGCAGCTACTCATTAACCCTCAAATTACAATCATTTCATTTCTATTTGGATCGTGTCACTTTCAGGGACAACGGTTACTCCAGTGGACAGCTTATCTGTATTACAGGTTATCATTATTGATGCATGAAATGGTAAATTATTTAATATTGTTGGAAACGTGGGAGGAAAAAAAGTAGTTTTTTTCTCAATTCCATCCATTTCAAATTGATAACACTTTTAAAAAAATGCTTTGCAATGCTGAAAGGACAACCGACACCACTTTTTTGTTTCCTAACTAACATCAGAAAAACCTTTTATAGCATCTAAAATACCCAAAACATACAGAATGATATTTTTAGTCAAATGCAAAACACCAATTAAAATGACTTAGTGTCCAAAAACTACTTCAAATTGAACCCGGAAGTGGCCAGTTTCAGAAGGTCGTCACGCCAAGACGTCTTGCCTTGCTCGACAATCAAAACAATGGCTTCAGATTCGGAGAATATGCTTTCTTGTTACTCATCCAGTTATGAATATGATTCATATAGTTCTGAAGAGGACAGCATAAATGTTTGCAATCGATTAAATAATTTATTCCGTGTCAATTTGAGGCATCTGGACAGAAATGTAGCACCCAGAAAATGCAGAAGATGGTGCCAAAGTCCGTTGGAAATGTGCTGATTTGTCTGCGGGGAATTTGGGTCAGCGAATATCAAACAGTAGTCTTGGTGCAACACACAACGATTCACCATCGCATTATTTATGTTTTCCTTATAATTTCACCATCAACACGGATCAACACCAAGTTTTCAGACCACAAACAAACTACCGAAAAATGCATTGTGTGTCCTCTCTCGGTCAGGGGCGTTCCCTCCGTGACGTGACGTCAGGAATCGTCACCAACTCAAAAACAAGACTTCCGGAATATTCAGCGCGAGTGTTAAAACGTAAAATATAGCTACATGCGGTGGACTCTTTGTAAAATACGCTCAGTAGAAGTCATTTGTAGCGATTTTACAAATTATGGACACAGCTTGTCCGGAGGCGTCGGTTGTCTTTTAACTGACTTGCATCATGGTGCTCTAATAATCTATGTTTTGTGTGGTTGCATTTTTTTCAATTATGGAGAATTTTTCTATCAGTAGTCATTGATTCTGTATTTCTTGTGCAAAGAGCTTCTCTTATTGTTGTCGCAGGGTATTAAAATATATATATATTAAAACGCACATATATTCATGGCTTAAAGACACATTAGGAACCCTGAGTGTCGTGATGAAGTGTTAAGCCACATGCTGCTCGCTTGTACGGGAGGGCCGCGCGTAGGCGGCAAGTAGAATACCCTTCTCATCTAAATATTAAACACTTCTTAATAACTTTTCAGGCTTTGGCACAACTTCTGTCACGATGCACAAAAAAGACTTAAAAAGTATTTGTCTTTATGCTAAACTAGATTGGCCCGAGTCACAAAGAGAAGCTTTTGTTGAAATGGGAGGAGGTGGGGTAAGGAGGGGTTGATTTATCCAACACTTAAGCGAGAGCCTTATGAATAATTCAGTATTATCATTCAACTCGATGCGTGATTATTATGTTTTTCTTCTCTCTTCACACGTGAAGGATCTCAAGAAGATGGGTTGAAAGGGGCGGGCGGCGGGGAGAGGGGGGGCGGGTGTCGCGCAGGGGTACTTAAAGGGAAGTAGTGCACCCGCGAGGACAAAACAAGAAAGGCTGCTGTGCACTCGCTTTGCTGTCAGCTTGATAAATTTAATGTGTCACCAATTAAAAACTCGTTGCTATTCTTTAATTCAGCACAGGCCTTGTTAACCGCGGCCCAGCAGGGAGGATGCAGGCTGAGCTACGGCCTGTGCAACCAGCACCTCCATAAAGGCGACTCTGCGTTCCCATCCTTATAGAAACACCGCCTTTCCCTTTGGCATGTAAATAAGACATTCATTCGGCGGCACTTTTCCAATAGAAAAAAATGACCATCGATGTCTGATTTTTTTTTTTTTCCTTCGGAAAACAAAGAATTCTATAGTTTCCGATTTTTATTCAAAAACAACCTTTTTTGGGCTTTTCTTCTTGAGCATTCTCATGGTAATTGTGTTGACTCAACTTTGGGCAATGTGGCTATACAAGGCATATGAACCCTAGCAGGAGTCCATTAGAGAAATACCATTTAGCGAGCTGTTTCTGTGAGAAAGTCAAATGTTTGAGGGGCTTTTTTTGTGCAGCGATAGACCAGGGTCCTGGAAGAGCAGCAGGAGGCCTTTTGGGAGCTTGGGTGAAACTAAAGGCCTCATAGGTCTGAGATACTTCACAGCCGAAGACAGAAGTGTTGAAAAAGCAAAAAGGCAGCTTTTCTTGAACCATTTCTATGTTCTTGTCAACCGTGACTACTTTGCTATTTAGCGTCTGTGACGCAGGCGCAGTATGTGGAGAACAAGACCATTACTGAATTGTACGTTTATCCCACAAAAATGGAGAATTCCAAGATGATACATATACAAATTTTCAAATGGTTATTTGTAATGAATTCCAACGGTGATATATTGCAACCATTTACTTGTCAACTTGTTACCCTATCTTCAACAATAGTGGAAGAAACTATTATTCATATCTTTTTTTGTGGAGACTGTGGCCCACAAGCTAGCTAGCCGATTAGTTAGCCAGCTAGCTACACGGCTGGATAAATCAATCGATGGATGGATGAATGGAAAGCTATCTAGCTAGCCAATCGCTTTCTCGGTCAGGGGCGTTCCTTCCGTGACGTCAGGACTCGTCACCAACTCAAAAAAAAGACTTCCTGATTATTCAGTGCGAGTCTTAAAACGTAAAATATAGCTATATGAGGTGGAATCTTTGTAAAATACGCTCAGTAAAGGTCATTTGAAGCCATTTTACAAATTATGGACACAACGGAGGCGTCGGTTGTCCTTTAACCGTTTGACTTCCTTCAAAGCCTCGCAAGTGCTCTCTTGAAACTCAGGAGTCACAATAGATTTTTTTTCCTCCCAGTCTCTTTTTTTGCCTTGCAATACACAGAAGCCTCCTCTTATGTGATTGCCTTTTTTCCTTCAGCCACATGGCCTATACATGGAGGTGCTACAAGAGGATGCCTAGGTGCTGTCACTACATAACGCCACCTCCCTAACCCTGAGGGTCAGGACCAGATTGACACCCTAACCCACAGCCCTGATCCTCCTTCAGCCTCTTTAGAGGTGCACCCGGCCGTCAGTAATACGGCCCGCGCTTTATTCATTTGGAGATCAGCCGAGCTGAAAAGATAAGCTGTGAATAATTGGAGCCCAAAGACCATGGAGAATCTGATGGGATATTTGAGTCTTTAACTTTTTCTCGCCCTCTCTTCTTCTTTTTATGCTCCTCCTTGAGGCAACGGACAGGCCTTGTTAGGCTGAGGCAGCCAGATGGGCGAGAGAAGTGTGGGATGATCCGTAGAGCCTTTTAGGAGAGGGGTGACATCGGCTGTAGAGACCTGTCACTCAGATGCCGGCTGCTCAATGTGGAGTTTAATGCATCCTCCACAGCCACCAGTAGACAAGCAGCCGCTCTGTGCGAACACCAGACTTCCAGTCACTACATGCTTCCTCCAGTCTTCCTTTCAATCTTTTGCTGGCCTCTTGTCATTTGGGCTGATTCCAGCAGGCCGTCAGTGGAGTATGTGGAGAACAAGACCATTACTGAATTGTGGACTCGGATGTAAGAAAAAAAAACAAGATAATATTCTCAGTTCAGTAAAAATATTCAAGTGGCATTGCAAGTACAGTTAACTCCATATTTCCTTTTTTTTGATTTACTCACAGAATATTGAGTTTAGGACTACATAAACATTCAATGCAGTGTTAGAAACCTTACACTCTCTTCTTTCATCAGAAAAAAAAACTGTTAATTCCTGCCTCCCAGAATAAGCACCTCCGAACCGTAAATATGAAGTATTGACAAGGATGTATGTTTCTGGGGAAACCTGTTGACACGCACACCCACACGAGAGTGCATTAATAGAGCAATCAAATACCTCAGGGAGGTAAGCCATGCAAAGAAAACAAAGCCTTACAGTATGTAAATGAGACTGTTTGTTCTTTGGACCCTGGCTGTTATTCATCTCAGTATCAAATTAGCATCCCGTTTGCCCTTGGTGGAAGACGCCAAGGCAGGGTTAGCTTGTGTACTGTGTAACAACAACAACAAAAAAAACAAGCAATGTCGAGGCAGCTGCTTTCCTGGTACTGTCAGGTCACAGGTCATCTTGGGCCCGAGCCAGTACAAAGCTCACGCTGTGCTTAGACCACACACAACAGATAGACTTTTACTGTACCAAGAGGGTGTGTCGTCTCCTGAGAACGGGAAGCTTACTGGACTACACAAACATGCTCTTCGATGTGCTGTCGCATGTCGACTCTCATGACACATTTGGCGCAGCAACAAACAAAATGTGTAACAATGCGGTGCCATTGTTTGTCCCGTAATGACTCTCTGTTGTCAAATCAAGAGTGAATCCAACCCTCTTCATGAGTGATCATGTTTGAAGTGTCTGTTGAGTTCCCATTTGAGAACTCATTACTCATTTACTTGAACAACAGCTATTATAGAAATAAGGGATAGCAGGGATCAACGTCAAACTCTGGAAGAAATTATTTTCCCTACCTGTTCATAATAATACATTGCTTCTGCAATGTATGGTACTTATGGTACTTTTATGCTCAATGGGAGTTTGAGGCCCAAAGAATTATTAAACAAAAATGATTCATTCCAGGATGAATACTGACCTCTATAAAGTGCTAATCTATACTATTAGCATGATATTGATCAAAATAAAGGAAGAGAAATATGGTCAAAAGATCACAAAGAACAAGGGTGTCAAACATTGGAGTTACGGTTTCCTTTCGGGGGCCGTTCATGAATTGAGGGAAGCCATTAGAATGTTTAATCCATATTACATGGAGAGCGCACCACAAATTCATTAATAACTAGAATTCTGATGTGAAGTCAAAAATAATGACTGTTATGGTGGTTTACATGGGTAAATTTGACATTTTGGTTGGAATTTTAGCATCATCGTGTAATTACTTGAGTTTCATTTGCTTTCACGGGCCGAATAAAATGATGTGGTGGGCCAGATTTGGCCCCCTGGCTTTGACTTTGACACCTATGACATAGAAGATGTGATGAGGCAATCACAGGTGACAGAGCAACCCCGCCTAACACCTACTTGAGTTGGATTGGATTGGATTAGCCTTTATTAGTCTCGCAGTGGAGACATTTACATTTCAAAACTGAGAAGTGATGAAAGTAAAAAGAAAGGAAAGGAAGTAGACAAACAAAATACAGGAGCAGCTGTAAAGGCAGCCACTCACGCGGTGCCATCTTGAAGTCAAAACAGCAACAAAAATAAATAATGTGACACAACACAAAAACCACGAACACCAAAGAAACACCCAATGAAAAAATATCCAATCATCGACACATTTAAAAATGATTACAAACATTAGACACATCTTTATCCATCAGACAATGAGTGGGTAATAACAGTGTCTCAAACTCAATCTAACAAAATTTATGACGCTACAAAACGTAAATGTACATTATACCGTGACTGTAAAGTGTACTTGAGAGTTTTGAAAGGCGCTTAGAAAGAGGAGTTCACGTGGCTTGTAGCGCTTTGTTTGTAGCATTTGCTTTATTGAATAAAGCAAAAAAAAACTTTTTTTTCCTTTTCTTCTTGAAGAAGTTGTCGGCCACCCGGTCCGAGACGTTTTGAAAGTTGTACGCCCGACGTAAAAGTTGTATGCCCCGGGCCTCCGGGCAGATGTTATTTCAAACACTGGTAATAAATAGGTCATCCGCAGGCATCTTCAAGTGACCTCATATAAGTAAGCAATGAAAGTTTGTCTGTCTCGTCATTTAAACAAAGGCCTGGGGAATAAAAAGCCATTAAGATGACATGTGAATTGGCAAACAAACTGTTTAATTTGTGTCAGCTGTGGGAGCAGCCCAAATTTACATCTGATTGGAGTTTAATGGCCCGTGGCCTGCTTTGGCTGCTGAGTCGCCATGGTGACCAAGCTTTCTCAACATTTTTAACAGACTCAAATGTCATCGTTTTTTTTTTTTTTTTTTAACCATTTGAAATGCGTCAAGCGAGCCAAACGGGGTTGGGGGCTTGTATGTATCAATTTGTTTCTGTTGCAGGGCCCACTCTTGCCCCGCAATGAATATATGAGCTATTGAACGGTCCCACACAATGACCACAGCTGATGCGGTTGCCGCAGAGACACGCCCACACAAAGGCTCGGAATGATGACATATGGTCCGAACCTGCCCAGCCGCTGGACCCCCAATAGGCCGACTGCATTGATAGACAAAACCTCGCGTTGGCCATTTATCTGTGCTTACTCATTTCATGCTAAGATACACTTTTTATCAAGTTTCCATTGCCCTGCACAAGGAGTCAACGGCCGGTGAAAAAGCCGGCGTGTAAAGTGGGGGTAATTCATCATGAAGTCATGAACAAAGACTTTCTTTCCACCTACTTCTTCATTAATTCGCACATCAGAGCCCCCTTTTATTTGGTTTAACAACAGAAAAGGCAATCTAGTGGCGAGATCAAAACTCACTTAGAAATAAAATGTATTATTATTATTATTATTGTATCGAAGAACCGATCCGATTGGGCACCCATGATTTAGACTAACCAAACATTCATGTTTATGAACTGTGAGAGGAAGTTATTCCATCGTGCATCATGCTCAATGCCTAGCTCAACTGATGTGTGCGGGGTCTCAGTCGCGGCTAAGAATTGAAGCGGATTTACGTGGGACGTGAGATGTGAGACAATCTCCTTTCGTCAATGGATGCTATAGATTCCTGTTTGCTTTCAACATTTAGCTTGTAGTAGATGTGCACATTTCACCATGACGTCCCTGATCCACTGGTGAAAAGGACACTTTGATCTTCACCGCTTTCATCTAGAACTGCTTCATACATCAAAGAGGGTGCAGAAAGTGCTTAAGACTATCTGTGTCTCTTGTGTTGTGTGACATTATTTGTTATTTCGTTTTTGTTGTTGTTGTTTAAACTTCATGATGGCTCAGCGAGAGTGGCTGCCTTTACAGCAGATCTTGTATTTCGTTTTTCTACTACAGTAAAGTCTCGTTATATCGATATCGGATATATTGATAGTCCCGGTTATATCGATACTATTTCTATGCACGCACGGAGAAAATTACATGCAAACAGGGTCGGATATATCGATAGTCCCGGTTATATCGATATTTTTCGGACTCCCTTGAATATCGATATAACGAGACTTTACTGTATTTCGTTTTTCTACTTCTTCTTTTCCTTTCCTCTTATATTCATCCCTTTGCTGCTGCGAAATGTAAATGTCTCCAAAATGTCCGCCAATGCGATGCCCACCTGATATAAATTCATCGCTTCGCAAATTTTGACTTTCAAAACTCGTTAACCCTTTAACGCAACCTGATCACGTGTTTAAACCATCCACTGGAGTAACCACTGTCCCTGAAAGAGTTAACATTGAAGTAATTCTCCTTCTTCAAATAGTTGTAGTTTATCCAAAACTGTCAAAAATATCTGGCATGTCGGACGAAATCCAAACGTCCACAGCAAGCATAACGTAATGGATGAAAAACAACTTCAAAATTACAACTTTGAGACTCACATAAAAGATCAACAATTCCAGAAAAAAACAATTGCTAAGATAATTGTTTTTGTTCATTGCGCAACACAAATTTATTTACAGTGGCACATGATGTCAGCATGAAGATAAAGAGGAGATGGTAAACACAGAAATGTAATTGTTAGAGTGTAAATCCCTCCGGGCAGGAAGGTGGGTGAGTGGGTTTGGGGGGGGGTCTGATTCCATTAGTAAGTTAAGTAGTGTGTGAAAAAGACATTCAAGCGTTGACCTGCGTCATGACTCCCCACTAAGCTATGTGATGATGTCACACTGCCTTTGTATGTCGGGAAGTTTGTGATACGCTATATGGGAGGCGGAAACCGTGACTTAAAGCACCGGCTGGTCTACTTTTAGCTCTATTTCAAAAAGATATGACTGGTAGTCGAGTGGTTAGCACGGCGGCTTCACAGTGCAGAGGTCGCTGGTTCGCGTCCTGCTCTGGCCTCCCTGTGTGGAGTTTGCATGGTCTCCTCGGGGCTGCGTGGGTTTCCTCCGGGTCCTCCGGTTTCTTCCCACATTCCTAAAACATGCATGGAAGGCAGATTGAATGCTCCTAATTGTCCCTCGGTGTGAGTATGTGAATGTTGTCTGTCTTTGTGTGCACTGTGATTGGCTGGCAACCAATTCAGGGTGTCCCTCGCCTCGTGCCTGAAGACCGCTGAGATAGGCTCCAGCACCCTCCGCGACCCTAATGAGCAATAAGCGGTCCGGAAAATGAATGGATGGATGATATTTAAAGGACAACCGACACCATTTTTTTTCCCTAACTGACATCAGAAAAACGTTTTATAGAATCTAAAATACCCAAAACACGCAGGGTGATATTTTAGTCAAATGCAAAACACGCCAAGACGTCTTGCCTTGCTCGAGAATCAAAACAATGGCTTTAGATTCGGAGAAGATGCTCTCTTGTTACTCATCCAGTTATGAATATGATTCAAATAGTTCTGAAGAGGAAAGCATAAATGTTTGCAATCGATTTAAAGGAGTCCTCCCATATCAATACGAGCCGTCAATGACAGCAATGTAGCGTCCCAGAAAATGCAGAAGATGGCGCCCAAGCTCCGTTGGAAATGGGCTGATTTGTCTGCTGGGAATTTGTACCAAATAGTTGTCTTGGTGCAACACACAACGATTCACCATTGCGTTATTTACGTATTTTCCTTCTAATTTCGCCATTTGTCTTTGACAAAACCGATGGATCTGTTAAACCGCTGCAAAATTGGACATATAGGCGCCAGGCGTCCATCTCAGTCATGCGTGATGTGAGCATGACGTGCAAATCTTTGCTCGCTTGATGCGACTGATTTGCCATGCGACATGCGTACGTCATCTGGGACCGTGTGACCAGACACGTGTGCACCGGCACTACATAGAGCTCCCTTGAATTCTCACACAGGGTTAAAAATACCCACACGAGAGGAAATCCCCTCAACTGCAATGGACCTGCACTTCAAAGACACTGGAACAATGAGACTCTCGCAACTAGGAATCCTCCTAGACAATATAGGAAGACTGAGGCATCAGAGACTTGTTTTTCCCGGACAGACTGTTGTGTCTAGAGGTGGAAACCTCTGACCACCACCGCTGGACTCATGGCAACAGGCCAACGAATGGGAGGATGCACTGCGCTGTGGGGTAAACAAGCTTGCGTGGATCTGCTTACAGCTACAAAAGCCAAAGATTAAAGGACAACCAACGTCACTTTTTGTCTTTTAACTGACATCAGAAAAACGTTTTATAGCATCAAAAATACCCAAAACACGCAGTATGATATTTTTTGTCAAATGCAAAACACCAATAAAAATGACTTAAAGTGTCCAAAATCTGCAAAAAATTGAGCTGCGAATTGGGCATTTTCAGAAAGTCCCGCCCCCAGTTCGTGACGTCACGCCAAGACATCTTGCATTGCTGGTGAATCAAAACAATGGCTTCAGATTCGGAGAATATGCTTTCTTGTTACACATCCAGTTATGAATATGATTCAAATAGTTCTGAAGAGGAAAGCATACATGTTTGCAATCGATTAAAGAATTATGTGTGCCATTTTGAGGCAACATTGGGGGAAAATCTCTCACCCAAAAAAAAAGAGGCACAAAATGGCGACCTCCAGTGGCCACCTCCGCTTCCACAGGCTGATAAATTCCTTATATGGAGCTTGGATGCCCTCTTCTGGCGGCTTTTGGGTGCAACACGGTTCTCAGACCAAACATGTACAGCAAAATACATTGACGTGATGGAAGGACTGCTACAATGTCTTTTTTCGGTCAGGGGGCGGTCCTTTTGTGACGTCACGTACGGACTCGTCACCAACTCAAAAACAATATTCAGAGCGAGTCTTAAAACGTAAAATATAGCTATATGCGGTGGAATCTTATTAAAATACGCTCAATAGAAGTCATTTGAAGCCATTTTACAAATTATGGACACAACTTGTCCGGAGACGTCGGTTGTCCTTTAAGTTTCACCCACGGAAAAACTTAACCTGTGACTGTAAAGTGTCTTTGAGAGACGCTTGAAAGGCGCTTATAAATAAAATGTATTTATTATTATTATTATTATTTGATTGTTTATTTGTTTGTGTATTTATTTGTTTGTTTTTTCTATACCAAAAAATTGAAGCTTGATCCAATAAGAGTGATAAATCAAGAATCATGGTCCATCTGGGTTATGCAAAATAAAGAGCTTTACCGGACCTAAAATATTAAAACATTATTGTAAAATCTTTGTGTGACACATGCTCATACTATTTTTAAAAAAAGTAAAACAAAGAGGGAATAATTTGCTAAGCATTGCCGTTCATTCCTCCTCCGAGCTCCTTTTCAAGCTTGGAATGTGAACGTTTTGCACAGAATCTAATAAGACAACACCTTCCGCTTGATTGACAGCCTTACAAAAGGCATTGGAACAGAGTGATTTGTCAATGGGTACTAATCAACACAAAGAGGTATTGATTGGCAGGCGAGAAAAGAGAGCGCAGGACAAAGAGTGAGACTGTGGGATCTCGGGTCCAGTAATCAATACTGTGAGTTCTGCTTGAGCGAGCCATCCCACTTTGTGTTGATACAGTCACAGGCGCAGAAAAGTTCCACTATTGTACAGGCGCACCGGGGCTGTCAGTCAGCACGCGGCCGCACAGCAGGGGGGGGTTTGACCCGGTATGCTGCACACAAATATACAGACGTTAACCGTAACGCGCACATATAGTGTTCCCGTGCACATCTGGGGTTCATAGAGCAAAGCTGGAATGATTGTCAACAGAGAAATTCAGGTTGCTAAAACGACAAGATTCTGGCATTGATTGTTTCGTAATTGAAAATTAATGAATAGATTAATGTCGATAAGTAACAATTCACAAATGAATAATTCTTCAGGGATGCATCTGCGCCCTTGCACCATTTACGCATTTTGTCACAACTTTGTAACTCCACGTGTAGCATATTGCTACATGATCCGCGCCACATATGACATACTTCTGGTAAAATAACTAAAGAAACACATTTAGTAAAACAGCAATTGAAATCTGTTTGTTTTCCTTCAGAGGTTTTAACCTTCATCATCTGCCATCTTGCCTTACTAATATCTAGCTATAATCACCTTGTAGAGGTGCGGGGTTGGATTGCTTCTCCGGCCTTCCTTTGTGGAGTTTTGTGCTGTCCCCTGCACCTGCGTGGGATTTCTCCAGGAACTCTGGTTTCCTCCCACATTCAAAAAAACATGCACGGCAGATTGAACTCTCTAAATTGAGGGTGAATGCGTGTTTGTCTCTCTGTGCCCTGTGGAAACCAGTTCAGGGTGTTACAATAGACTCTTGGTGCTGTAGTGGTTTGCGTTTCGGCCTTGCTTTCAAATGATGATGATTGGAACAGGTTGTTACTTATGCACAGTAGGTGTTCAAAGCGCCTTTACATTGTTTTGTCATTTAGATCATGATGTAGCATCAGGAGCAACTGCATCTTGCTCAAAGTTGCAACGGCCCGGAATTGAACACGTCCACTCCACCACTGATCCACCGTGCTCCTTTAGACTCTTTCAATCCAGATTATTGTGCTAGTTTGTGAAGTATTAAACTTGTAAATCATTTCTTATGCATCAGAATTTTAAGTGAATGCTTGTTTCCCAAAAAATAATTGTGTGTGTGTGTGTGTGTGTGTGTGTGTGTGTGTGTGTGTGTGTGTGTGTGTGTGTGTGTGTGTGTGTGTGTGTGTGTGTGTGTGTGTGTGTGTGTGTGTGTGTGTGTGTGTGTGTGTGTGTGTGTGTGTGTTCGTATATACCCAGCTGCAATCTTACCCATTCTTTTGACCACATTTGTTTGGCGAGGGCCCATCCACTTATTGACACTTGTCTCCGGTGCCTCCTGCATGACAATCCGGGCAATGAAACCACAAGTGGGAGCACACACTGTTCTACAGTTGCTACAAGAACAACACGAGATGACACAAAAGAGTGTTTACCTTCCCAGGGTATGAAAAAAGTAGCGGGCAGAAGAAAGAAAGAAAGAAAGAAAGAAAGGAAAAAGCGGGTCTCAGTTGAATAACTGACCCATGCAAAGTGTCCAATTTCATAATACACATTTTGTGACAATGCCGTTTTCGTTATCATCATTGTGAGAAGATGGTGAACCCCTACCACAGTGATACCTCATCTTACGAACTTAATTGGTTCCAAGAAACTGTGTGTAAGGCGAAGAATTCATCTGCCAAACATTTATTTCCTATATAAGAAACCATTAAAAATGAGAATAATCCGTTTCCAGGTCCCCATAAAACATAATTTTCTACAATTGATCATCGAGCATAGCAGGTTATTTTTAAAATATTTTTTTTCTCCCAAACAGCACATCCCAAATACAAAATACCATAGAAATTAGCTTGTTGAGCCATTCACAAAACGAACAGTAAATAAAAAATATCTTTGGTGGAGTTACACATTAACCAGGAAAGGTGCTGTCCAGGGAACATCTCTAAATGCCATCAATGAAAAAATTACATTAAAAAAACACTGAAGATCTGTTTGGTCTGTCAAACTGATCAAACAATCAACATGACTTGAAGGTCATTGCTTACATTTCCAGAATCTTACTTGTTGCACTCATGGGGTGAGAGATGTTGGGGGAAACAAAAAGTAAAAAGATGGATGGATGGATGGATGGATGGATGGATGGATAGACTGCCTTTATTAGTCTTGCAGTGGAGAAATTTACATTTCACAGCAGCAAAGTGATGAAAGGAACGAAAGTAGAAAAACAAAATGGAATGAAAGCTGTGTTTATAATTCACAAGAATTAGTACAACCACAGTATGCAAAGTGGTGTCAGTGACCGTCATTGTAATTGGATGTTACCCAACAAATGCAAATTAGTGTATGAGATACACATAAGCATTAGATTAAATTAGATGACCCTTTATTTGTCTCACAATGGAGTAATTTACATTTCACAACAGCAAAAATAAAATACAGGAGCTGATGTCAAGGCAGCCACTCTCGCGGTGCCATCGTGAAGTAAAAAATTGAAATAGCGACGAAAGCCATTATATTGTAAATTAAGATTTGCCAAAACCTTATTTTTTTTACTTAAAATTGGTGCTGGAACATGTGTTTTGGTTTGTGCTCACTTCCCAGATGATTAACAAAATAAATAGGGGAAAAAAATGTGGATTGAAGTGACATGTGCAGACATGGGAAGGAAAGGAAGAAGCATTAAAATGAATAGGTTGAATGGAAGCGCATCCAAACATGGTCACATCTGCTTGAAAGATTTTCCCAAACGTTCACACACGGACCCACATGCATACACAAAGGAGAGTCTATGAGATTGGGCCAATCACCAGGACATCCTGTTTGAGAGTCAATGCTCTCAACCCTCACCCTCCACCCACAGTGCTAAAGAGACAGTGCAGCTGTCACCACCTGATTTAGACGGGATGACATCTCTCATCTGGCTCGTTGGGAAAACATTGTTTTATTACACTCCTCCCAGAGGTGGCACTATTTTATCTGCCAAACACAACACTTTCACTCCCTTTTATCGTCTGATATGGATGATGGGAAACAGGATTTGGATTCTCCAGAAGAGATACATCCCCCACCCAAAAAAAAAAAAAATCCCCCATCGCCAGTGTACATTTTTCTTTTGTTCAGTGGCAACACGATGAAATTCGGGTACCCAGGCTGTTAAATCGGGTGCGCCCTAGATCCGTGTAATGGTACTGTTCTTAAATAGTACATAATGGACTCCCATAGACATTTGATAGTCCTCTCCAAGTAATGGAATCCTGTGCATTTTGAATCCAAGCAAGCTCCAGCTGCCACATCCGATGCCTTCAGGGAGTGCTTGATACTGACATGGCTTTATAGGTGTGGCCATCATCCGAGCTGGATTAACCAAGCAAGTTGAGAAGGCATCTTCCCACAGGCACCGTCATAGCCTCTGGCGTGCACCTTTTCACAGTGGCTACATTATCTCATACTTAAACCTGCATTTTCTTTTCTTTGGGGAGAACTCGTGTCACGTGGCGGACGCAGACTCAGGAAAAAAAAATAAAAATCACCAGATGGCTTTAACCAGAAATGCGATGAGACACTGGATTTGTTTTATCTCACCTGCTTGAAATAAGACATACCCCCAAGCCCTAAAAACAGACTGATCGACACGTGGATCTTGACTGGCACAAAGCAGATGTAGACAGTAGAAAAATGAAAGAACATCTAGATCACCCACATTTTTCTCAACATTTGTCATCCAGGGAGGACTTTTGTCAACTTGAAAATCTCCTACACATTTTTTAACTGTATTTTAGGAGAGCATGTAAGGATTGAATCGACGAGGGGGTCAGTTTGTTTTTTGTCTGATACAATTTAAATATGAAAAATAATGTTTTAATCCCAACCTGGATGGATGGAAGGAAGGAAGGAAGGAAGGATGATGGATAGATCAATGGAAGGACATATGGATGGATGAATGGACGGATGGTTGGATGGATGGACGAAAGGATGGATGATTAAATGGATGGTTATGAAGAACGGAGGGATGGAAGGATGAATGGATAGAAGGACAGATTGATGGATGGATGAATGGACGGATGGTTGGATGGATGGACGAAAGGATGGATGATTAAATGGATGGTTATGAAGAACGGAGGGATGGAAGGATGAATGGATAGAAGGACAGATGGATGGATGGATGAATGGATAGAAGGACAGATGGATGGATGGTGGAATGGAGGGATGGTTGGATGGAAGGATGGATGGGTGGAAGGACAGATGGAGGGATGGTTGAATGGATGGATAGTTGGATGGATGGATGGTTGAATGGATGGATGGAAGGTGAAATGGAAGAACGAATGGATGGAAAGATGAATCGATGGAAGGAAGGATGAACTCAGTCTAGTCTAACTGAAGATTCACACTAGTTGCAATCTGATCATCAGCCTCTCCATTAAAAGCCTGAGCTGTAACCCAGCATATTTAATTATTCGCTTGACAATTGAAAAGCTACAAACCAAACCGCACAGCTTTTTGGAAGGGTACTAAACTGCCGCAGGGAACACACACAAACACACACACACACACACACACACACACACACACACACACACACACACACACACACACACACACACACACAAAAATCATGCATTTTTAGTTTTCATATCTTATGTGTCATATTGAAAGAGATTTTTGTTTGCATTATAGTTGAGGCCTGTAGTCTACTGTGTGCCATTTAGATAATAAATGCCTATAGAATTCCTCATTCTAATTAAAAAAAATATATTTTAGCTGGTGTTCAAACTGAGGTCATAAGTTCATCACTGTTAAAAGTCATTTCATTTTCACATTGCCAACTTGGGAGTGCCATTAGTCAAGCATTTATCGCTGTAGCAATCTAGAACTAAAATAGAGTGAATAACAGCTGCCCGCAGTACATGATGGTCAGGGATGCCCCTTCGATGGATAAATACATAAATCAAACATGCTTAGGCTCTTTCAAAGTCGCCTGGGAGTCTCCGAGAGGACCCGTGCCAAGGAGAACTTTCGACTTTCTTTCTTGGAATCTAAGGCCGCGGGCCCCCGTGCGCTGAAAGTGGAGACGCTTGCTGAAAAGCCAAACTTGACCTCTGACACACGCCTTGTAACCAACTGGCGGGAAAGATTGAAGCCCAAGTGGCACACGGACCTTGCGATACTTGATCGAGGTTGATGCGACGGGCCACCCGGGATAACTTCCACGTTCCGCGTTGTCGGGCTATAAATACAAAGACAGACGGGAAATGTGAAGTGACGAAGATTAAGTTCTATCGCCGAGTGTCGCCTGGGAACATGTCACGCACAGGGAGAGCAGGCGAGGTGTGCTTTCCTGAGCTTTGACAGCTTTTTAACAAGTCCCCCCTGCCCACCACATCCATCCAACTCACCCCTATCCTTTTCTATATATGCCTCCCCCCCTGCCCCGTCTGCTTCTCAAGAAAACAGGTGCAAAGAACCCGAAATCACATATGTGACGGGTGTCACTACAGTGACTGTGTTGAGCTCCACGTTGCTGCCGTCTTACTAATACCAGACGCGTGGATGTGTCTTTTTATTTCTTTTATTGCTGCAACACAGTATGGCAGAAGGGATGGGTGAAGTCGCATGGCTTTCGTCTTGTGATTAACATAAGTCTTGTCCAAGTAGTTCTCAATATGCAAAACATTGTAGATAACAAAACAGAATGAACAACGTGTGATTGTATAGTGGTTATTTACAGAAAAAGAATACAACACAAGTTCACTGTTATGCAGGCTGATATTTTTAGTCAAATGCAAAACACCAATAAAAAAGACTTAAAGTTTCCCAAAACTACTTCAAAATGACCTCAGGAAGTTTCAGTTTCAGAAGGTCCCGCCCCCTTGTTCGTTACGTCACGCTAAGACGTCTTTCCTTGCTCTAGGATCAAAACAATGGCTTCAGATTCGGAGAAGATGCTTTCTTGTTACTCATCCCGTGATGAATATGAGTCAAATAGTTCTGAAGAGGAAAGCAAAGATGTTTGCAATCGATTAAAGAAGTCCTTCCGTATTATTTTGAGGCATCTGAACTCCAATGTAGCGTCCCAGAAAATGCACAAGATGACGCCCAAGCTCCGTTGGAAATGGGCTGATTTGTCTGCTGGGAATTTGTGTCAACTACTATCAAATAGTAGTCCTGGTGCAACACACAACGATTCACCATGGCGTTATTTATGTGTTTTCCTTCTAATTTCGCCATCAACACAGATCAACACAATGTTTTCAAACCAAACAAAGTACCCAAAATGCATTGTGTGTCGCTTTCACGGTCAGGGGCGTTCCAGACGTGACGTCACGTCAGGCATCGTTATCAACTCGAAAACAAGACTTCCTGAATATTCAGCACAAGTATTAATACGTAAAATATAGCTATATGTGGTGGAATCAAATCAAACATGTGAAATTCTACAATGTGCGCCTTCGGTAAAGAACGAGTTTGACACCCTTGGCCCTATGTATTAATTCTCTATGCGGGCCAGACATTATTGATTTTATGACACAGGCTGCGAGCCAGATGAAAATTGACCATGGGCCAAATTTGGGCCCCGAGCTTGACTTTGGAAATGCCTGGTGTATGGTGATCTTTTTTCAAATGTAAAATAGGATCCCTTGCCCATAACGGCGGGAAGTTTAAGCAATATAGGGCGAGCGAGAGATGCGCGCATTCATTGTAGCAGCACAACTTGCATACGAAAAGCACTCAAGTGCTGGCTGTAAACACGGCGCCGTCTATACAACAATGCCAATTGTAAATTTGGAGGGAGATTTGATGGCGAACACTTGGCGGCAACGTGTTGCGCGCGTTCGGCCCATTGAGTCGCTAATGAGAGTGATAGATAGTGGCTCCTCTAACGACCCCCGACCCCCGTCAATAGCCACAGCTCCCGTGGGATTTGACGGCCACATCCCCGAGGGACATGCGACCCTCCCATGGAATCCTTTTCATCATCGGGCCAGGGATTTTCCCGCTCGTTTCATTCAACCGAATTCAAACCCATGAAAGCAAATCTGGACGGGAGTCAAATGATTTGAATGAAACGAGAGCCGGTAGACTTTTTAAAAGGCAACAGACGCCTCCGGACACCTTGTGTCCATAATTTGTAAAATTGCTTCAAATGACTTCTACTGAGCGTATTTTACAAAGATTCCACCACACATAGCTATATTTTATGTTTTAAGACTCACACTGAATATTCAGGAAGTCTTGTGTTTGAGTTGGTGACGATTCCTGACGTCACGTCACGGAAGGAACGCCCCTGACCGAGAAAGGAGACACAATGCATTTTGCGGTACTTTGTTTGGTCTGAAAACTTCGTGTTGATCCGTGTTGATGGTGAAATTAGAAGGAAAACACATACATAACACGATGGTGAATCGTGTGTTGCACTAAGACAACTATGATATTCGCTGACACAAATTCCCAGGAGAAAAATCAGCCCATTTCCAATGGAGCTTTGGCGCCATCTTCTGCATTTTCTGGGTGCTACAAATCAGCCCTGATGCCTCAAAATGACACGGAATAAATTCTTTAAGCGATTGCAAACATTTATGCTTTCCTCTTCAGAACTATTTGAATCATATTCATAACTGGATGAGTAACAAGAGAGCATCTTCTCAGAATCTGAAGCCATTGTTTTGATTCTCGATCTAGGCAAGACGTCTTGGCGTGACGTCACGAACTGGGGGCGGGACTTTCTGAAAATGCCCAATTCACAGCTCAGTTTTTTTGCATTTTTAGCACACTTTAACTCATTTTTATTGGTGTTTTGAATTTGACTAAAAATATCAGCCTGCGTCTTTTGGGTATTTTAGATGCTATAAAACGTGTTTCTGATGTCAGTTACGAAACAAAAAAGTGGTGTCAGTTGTCCTTTAAGTGCTCACAATGATGGCGATAAAAATCGACTCACTCGACTCGTTTTGAACAGTTGACTCCTGGATAAACACTTCTAGCCGTCCGAGTCTTTTTATTTATTCATTTCCACCGGACCGTGAGGTTGACTTGCGGGCGTCCGCCTCCACACCTCGGTTGAAGCGGCAGCACTCGAGGCTGGCTCCTTGCCCGACCGCAGGCGCACTAGTTCGTTGGGTTCTCACGACCTCAGCTCCTCAAAGGCATCGCTGAACTTTTGACTCAGACGCACAGGCAGTCTGAAAAACCGCAAAGGCTACACGCGGTGCCAAACGCTGTTTGAACGCAGTTCTTCTCGCAGGAGGCTTTCAATGTGTCGTTTGGACGCGGTGTCATCTTCGGGGACCGGATAAGAAAAAATAAATAAACTCAAATGCAGTGACAAACACCATCCAACTGTTGAACACTGAAACATTAAACCAATAATTTACAGAAATTAGATGCGAACCAAGTCATGCTTTGCAAAAACTGGTTTCAGATCAACATTTTTATGCACCAAGCACGCTCATGCATCATGCACGGCCATAAAAGTGGAGATGCGGTAACTTGATCCCAAAAGTGGTGGTGGGTGGGTGGGATTGAAGGGGGGGGGGGGGGCTTGGTGGCTGCAAGTCACTGGTGGCTGACACACGGCAAGCACCACGCCACCAGCCCACCACTCATAAATATATCCCGGATTTGGAGCGCATTTTACGGAAGGGAGGGGAACTGCAGTGTAAACAAAGGATGGCGCTACACCATCACTCAGGCATTTTATTTGATATTCTAATATATTTGAATTAGCATAGTTCCAAAATTGAAGGACTTTTTAGATCCCATTTAATATATTTAAAATCATTTAGCACGATTGAAGTAGAGGAAAGTTGCGAAATGCATGATCCAGTTTCCCAAAATTATGGCTTTCCGATTTACTATTTTAGAATATTTTTAACGCCTTGATTGGATGTTTCATTCTATGTCACAGGTGTCAAAGTCGAGGCCCGGGGGCCAAATCTGGCCGGCCACAACATTTTTATTCGGCCCAAACCAAAATTTCAAATTGTCATATGTAAACCACACTAACAGTCATCATTTTTACGTCAAATTTGAAAACTAGTTATTGATCATTTTTTTCTGCATTCTGTATGTAATATGTGGAGAGGATGAAACGTTTTAACGGCTTTCCCAAATTCATTAATGGCCCCCCGAGAGGAAACCATAACTACAATGTGGCCCACAGCAAAAAAATAACTGAGACCCTTTCTCTGCGTCATGTGACCATATGATCAGATTAAGACATGTTTTTTTTGTTTTGGGGTTTTTACTCGTTGACATAAGCAGGTTTTTGAACTTGGTCAGCATTAATAGCTAGCTAAACAGCTTCTGAGCAAAAGCTAACATTGGTCCACAATCGCAACCGTGTTACCTGCGTGTCCCTTTGCTGTGGTTACAGTGAGCTGCGCCTCAAATGAACACACTTGCACTCCTTTATTCAGACTTTACAAATATTATGATTATCATTTTTTAATAGATAAATGTAGCAAAAAATATAAACAGTAAAGTCTAATTTTTCAAGACTTTGAAGTCCAAATGTGGTTGTTCCAATTGTGGACACACCTTTGTTTACAATTCTCAGCCTCACAGTGTCTCAGTCAAGTCCCTTTTTAGGAGGAAAAAAATAATCCTGGAATCACCCCTGGTCTAAAGTCAAGTTTGACCATTTTATGGAGCTGCTTGGCAAAAATTCCATCAGATTGCCCAGTCAAATTTTGTGTATAGCCCCCTTGGAGGGGAGTGGATTTGAATAATTAACAGTCAATTACAGTACATACATTTAAAATAGGAGTTTACAGGAAGTAAAAAAAAAACTCATTTGATCCACTTTGAGTGATCACCCCAAGACTCAAATTTTCCCAGTTCATTTTGCACGCAAAATTCATCAAGAAAAATCAACCTAAAAGCTAGAAACCACTCATTTGACGACAATGAGGATAAAATCTTAGCGAAAGAACGTAGATGTTTGAAAGGGGAGTAAAAGAAGCGATTTTCATAAAACAGCGAAATCCTTCACAAAATCGACATGGTGGTGTGAGGTTCAATTTGGATCGTTCGTACAACAGACTGCTTAGGCAACATAGGCTTAGTTATGCTGATGAGGTGATACCAGGACAAATAGAGCAATCAGGCCAGTCGTCAGTCAGGACAATAGAAGCAATCAGTGGAGCCGCAGGGAGTAGTCCTCTGCTCCCCCCAACCTGAGAGCAGGGACCTATCATAGTAGAGTCTGGCACCGCCACGTCTGGACAGTAGGGATATATATAGGGCCGAAACTACCAGTAAGACTATAGTTCGCTGAAGAAACATCTTGGATAAGAAACGAAACGTCCGACACCTTCAAAGAAATACAGATGACGGCCGAAGAAACCTTTTCATCGATGGACCACTCCTGGACGACTAGAGCTTACACAGATGTATTCATCAAGAATAAAAAATCTTCATTGTAACTTTCACTTTTTGACATATTTATACATCATTGAGTGTATATGCTTCTAGCAGGTCAATGACATTGATTGGAAGTGGTTTAAAAATGGACTTCACACCAAATCCTGTATTTTTCAATATTATTTATTCAAACACTGGCAGATCACCAGTTTTGTTTTCTTTAACAAACAAGAAAAACAATATAAAACAGCTTTGGTGTAGCAATCAAGAACAACTCTGTACAAAACTAAACCTTTTTTTTTTTATAAAAAGTACTTTATAGCAAAAAATCCTATAAATCAACACCTTTTCATGTACGGGTTTTTATAACCAAGTTCCGACTGGAATTGGTCATAAATGATAATGTTCCATTCAAGGCTTCTGTTTCATAAAACGAAACAAACTTTTTCAACGGAAAAGTCACAGGTTAGATCCTCGTAACAGCTGCAGGTCAGAACTAAAACGTTGAACAGCGCCAGTCCCACGTTTCCGTGTTAGCGTTCCCCCGCCGGAAAGAGAGCCGCTCGCTACCAAGGCCGCCACACGGGTTCGCCACTGTCCGGACCGGGACTCACTCCTACCGGGCTTACCGCCTGAGATCCCCCGGAGAAGGAAGTCATGCCGTGTACCGGCGACGCCGCGGTGCCTGCCGAGGGCCCGTTGACCGCCAAGGGTAGCCCGGCGTTCGCATACAAAGGGATCATCGGGGCTGTGGACGCTGCAAAGGCCGGGTTGGGAATCAGGAAAGCAAACTGTCCGTCGGACGCCGGAACGAGCTGGAAGCCGCCGAAAACCTTGGGGGAAGCCACCTCGGACGGGTTGACTTTGGAGGCCATGCCGGCAGCGGGGCTGATGGGAAGGGTGGACGGCAATTGGACGTGTAGGGGTTGGGCGATGTGACTTTGCTGGGACGGCGTCTGCTGCGAGTAGTTGATGGCCATCATCTGGCTCATGCAGCCGGATAGGTGAGTCAGCAGCCTGGACCTCACCTCCACGTTCACCCCCTCCGAAGTGGACAAGAAGCGCGTGACTTCATTCATGCACTCGTTGAATCCGGCTCTGTATTTGCTCAGCACGGTGGCGTCAGGTGAGAGAGCGGCTGCTGGAGAAGAAGGAGGAGGAACGCTGACATTAGCGGTGCCTTCTTCCTGCATGTTCATTTTAAATGCTACTGGATCACAATTAACTTTGTCAGGTGGCGCAATGGCGGCACTTCTAGTTTTATGATTTTTTTTATTGTAATTATTTTTATATAGTTGTTTAAGTCACATATGGGACATAATTTAGAAAAACATAGAATCTAACCTGAACAATAAGAATGAGAAGACAACAAGATTTTCTTATTCACATTCCTCTTTTAAAGAATGATTCTTGACAGCGGTTGGATATGAAACACTTTCTTATTCATTACAATATGAAATACACTATGGCATTGTTAATCTCCACATATAAATATAAAATGCGAATTTAAAAAAAGCTCTTCCACTACCATCACACAAAAACGGAATCATTGCTTTGTTATGCACAATGTTTAAGTGAATTTGGTCTGATCTCTCATGTAGACATTCGGCTCAATAAAAGTTACGTCAAACTCAACTTACCACTCATCTGGATCCTCTGCAGGTTCCTCAGGTGCTTGACTGTCATCTCCAGGATGTCTGCCTTCTCCAGTTTGGAGTGTCTGGAGCTCTGCGGGAGAGTGCAGGTCAAGTTTTATGACAGTCGTATGAGGTAACGATGCTTTGTTTTGGTTTCAAAAGAACCACAGATTGCTTCATGATGAAAATGCCAAAGTGGACTTACATCTTTCTTGAGTGCGTCTAGAATGAGTGTCTTAAGCTGACCGAGGCTTTCGTTGATTCTTGCTCTTCGTCGTTTTTCCATTATGGGTTTGGATGACTGCAAGGAATGAAAATAGCGACATTGTTTAGTCAGTTATTGATCTTCGACAAAGCTCGTCTTATTGTCCATCATAAATGGAATTGACATGAAACGTCACTGACCTTTCTGTGCTCGCTGGCATTTTTCGGTTTGTCCGGGGTGTGTGAGCCGTTTGCGGGGGAACCAGCCATCGGTGACCCCGTCTGCTTCTCCATGGTGTCAGCGGGCATCGTTAATCAGTTATGGAAAATTAATTAGGTCGATAAATCCCGTTAGAAACAGATGTGGACGACAGGGCTCCTTGTTTTAACGACGTTCGTCCAGCGAACAGCCTTGTTGAAAAAAAAGGGGAGGGAGAAAAGGTATCCTCTGGTCGTCAATGTTGGATCACCGGCAAAACGCGAGTGGCAGTGTCTCGATTCTGCAGGCGACACGCGCCACGGACGAACTTATAGCAGCGCGCGTGCTCCCACATCGTGTGAACGCTTCTCGACATTCTTTCCCACACTCGCTTCAGCCAATGGCAGCGCCTTCCCGCCAAGTGGGCGCGAGCCCAGACGCTGATTGGCCAACACCCCGCGAGCCGTCAGTCACGCGCTGCTCAATCAGCCCGCCGGGAAGAACAACAAAGGCGGCCGAGCGGCCGGCTGGGTCGGGTGCTGGTCAAAAGCGGGGGGAATGCGCTTGGATGTTTGCTTCCAATTTTAGTCGGTGCTCGTGAAAAAGAAGAGCAAAAGGGCGTCTGTTTTGCTAACACAACCGAGTAGACATTGTGACATGTTTTCATTGTTGTCAACTTCCTGGCGTAAGAACATTGAAGATAAGTAAACGTGAGCAAGATTCAGGTTAAAAAAAAAAATCTATTTTTATGGCAGCTTCCGGAGGTGCGCCGCCTGCGGGATCATGGCACGCGAGGGACTTTTTGCCGGAGCACGCAGTTCAGCCAATGGCTCGCGTCTGCTTTATGCAAATATGACGCTTCATCTCCTATTGGCTGCCGAAACGGCTCCGTGTCAATCATTTCGACGCGGGAGCAGCTCAGACCGCCAGGAAGGAGGGTGGAGAGGTGGGTCACATTTTTCCGCGTGCCAATAATGTCAGATTAAAATCTGCTCCTCAGACCTCACAAGACTACACATAATAAATAAAATAATGAATATTGAGCTGTATCCAAAACAGGGTGTGCTAAATGTAATTCTACACACATCCCATTTAAGACATACAGTAGTGAAGAAATATACGAGAAAGACACGATGGTCGTAAAGTACGTAAAGTTCAGTAACTGTGACATCCTGTGACATGAATTCTCCTCTATGTTTTATCTATCTATCTATCTATCTATCTATCTATCTATCTATCTATCTATCTATCTATCTATCTATCTATCTATCTATCTATCTATCTATCTATCTATCTATCTATCTATCTATCTATCTATCTATCTAACTGTCTGTCTGTCTGTCTGTCTGTCCATTTGATGATTAAAAAACAATTTCCACATGGCCAATGGTCATCCGTCGTTTGACAACGGAAAAGGTTGCCACCTAGCGTTCATTTTGTAAACCCGATTTCAATCAATATTGCAAGTCTGAAGATAAAGTGGCCACTGTTTAAACCAACCAACTAAACAAACAAACAAACAAACAAACAAAAAATTCCCTGCACTCTGGATATACTACGGTCTGTGATTAAATAGTTGATCATATTTTAACTCGTTTATTTCAACACATGCGTGTTCGTGTCGTGCGTGATGGATGTCTGTGTGTGTACAGTATACATATTACCACAAAAAGGAGCATCTGTATTCAGTCTAAGCACAAAGGGCTGCCCGAAACCAATCGCCTCCTTTTACGCCCTTTAGCAGGCCAAACGACTTGCGTACAATCACTAAAATGCACAAATGTCAAATGTAAAGTGGATTACAGGGGCATTTTGATTTGTATTATTATGCACAAAATAATGGGGGAAAATTGATATTCATGAAATAGAACCATATGTCCGTAGGCAATAGAACAGCAGATTTCCCCCTTGTAAATGTTACATAATATAGAGCATAAAAATGTCACATTGAAGGACTACCTACTACTACTACTACTACTACTACTACTACTACTACTACTACTACTACTACTACTACTACTACTACTAATAATAATAATAATAATACATTATATTTACAAGCGCCTTTCAAAGCTCTCAAGGACAGGTCACAGGATAAGTTTTTCTGCATGTGAGCAGTGGCAGCCAGACGCGCCAGCTTTACTAAACCCGGAAGTAACCCCCACACACACACTACTAACTCAAATATAAAATGGTCATCGGCACAATAACATTCAAATAAAGTAAAACTACTCAAATAAGCAGGGTAACTCAATGTGCTTCACATAAGAAATTTAACCATAGGGTGATTCGTCCTTGAATTTTTGTTCGTGCTTATCGTCAAAAGACCGTAACAGGTGGATAGTACACAGGTGGTTCTTTCAACAAAATGTTACCACAAATTGAAAGAATGATGAAATAAAGCACAAAATGAAAAGTAGCAGACACAGAAGAATACATTCCCATGTTAATTCAGAGGATATTCTCCTACAAAGGGAGAATTACGGACTCTGTGAAAGCATCGATGTCTGAGTAATCTTATGACAATCTTATGACCAATGACAAAATTCAGTGATCCTCTTTCGGTCGGCAGTCTATTGAAAGGAGCCGATTGTAATAAAATTTTGCTAAGCCTCGCCATAGTGGAGTGGGGAAACCATTGTTTGCTGGTTCGTGTGCCCCCAAGGCTGATCTGTGCTGAGGCATGCTGGACACTTGTTTACCCAGGATCCTGAGTCTCAAGGGCCAGCTGTGTGTGCTTTCACTTACTTTTGTACGTTTGCTTTATTTGCTTTTGGATCGCTCCCAAATGATGCAGATCTAATTCTACAGAGCTCGGCAAATATTACACAACTGTCCAACCCCACACCGGAGTTAACAGGCTTTGGGGTTGAATAATTTTGTCGAGGTGGAGTCGCACCTGTTGAACTCGAACGAGTCGGACCACTCTTACTATTTCAAACCATATCCGCCCCTTCTTCACTTGCGCATATCAAAGGGTCCACCGGCAGTAGGCAAACAAAGACTGGAGGAATTCTCATTCGAGGACAAGGACGCTTATGGGGTGACTCTGTCGTCCGAACATCATGAAAGCTGATATTCTGACATCAGGTGACATGGCTTTGCTGAGGAATGAAGACAATAGAAATTACGTCAACATTCACGGGAACAGAGCCAAAAGTACTTACTTTTTGACTCAGTCTTGCAAGCAATAGAGATGATGTCTGGGGAGAAGCAGTGTTTGCAGATTTAGCAGACTTCAGCCGTCTGTTGTCCCGAGCCGCTCTGTGCTCAGCATCTCCTTTTCACTGCCGCCTGCTTAATTTGTTCTTACACAATGAGCCCGTGTACCTCTTGGAATCCATCTGCAGAATGCAGAAAGGGAGTCAATTCAAACCTGTGTTAGCATGGTTTCATCTGGGCAATCTCTGTACACAGTCCCCAATTAGGACTTCACTGATGTTTCTCGCAACCAAAGCAGATATAAATGCTCCTTTTGGTTGTCAATGAACACTGTGGATATTTTATTCGTCCCCAGTGGCAAAGTAGCTTACAAAAATAAAACCTTGTTGAGTAAACTAAATGAATAAATTCAACCTGTCTTTCCCCTTTAGGTATCACTCAATGCAAAACATTCCACTCAAAGAAGAGCTGACTTCAACTAGTCCAGAACGCTATCCATAACCTTGCCCCCGCCCATACCTATCTTCAAATTTCTATTCCGTCTCGTTCCCTCAGATCCTCTTCCTCCCTCCACCTCTGTGTGCCCCCACCCCCCGCCCGCCGTCTCAGCAAGATGGGGGACAGAGCTTTCAGCTGCTCTGCCCCCAAACTCTGGAACTCACTTCCTCCCAACATTCATAACATCGATTCTCTTCCCACCTTCAAATCCCATGTCAAAACCCACCTATTTAAAATTGCATTTACTGTGTAGCTCTATCTGTTGTTTCTATTTATAATTGTATGTTATTTATTTTAGTCTATTTATAATTGTATTTTATTTATTATTGTATCTATGCTTGTCTGGGACTGTAAAGTGTCCTTGAGAGCTTTGAAAGGCGCTTGAAATAAAATGTATTCTTCTTCTTCTTCTTCTTCTTCTTCTTCTTCTTCTTCTTCTTCTTCTTCTTCTTCTTCTTCTTCTTCTTCTTCTTCTTCTTCTTCTTCTTCTTCTTCTTCTTCTTCTTCTTCTTCTACGTTTAAGAGAAAGTATCAGAAGTCCTACCTCAAATACGGATTTATTTCAATCGGAGAATCCAACTCACCAAGCCCAGTGAGTCCTATTTTTCTATTACTTTGTATTCACGGTGTACTGTATCTTATTTTGAAGACACTTAAACGTTACCAAGGGGACCAGAGAGTGTTGCAGCCAGATAGAATATTCCTCTGTCAGGATTTGCATGTATAACTATGTTTGGACAAATACCACTGCTTTCATACATCCTATTTGTTGTATTTATCCATCACACCTTAAAGGCCGGTCCTTGAAATCCATATTGTGGGTAGTCTGTTGTGTATATGTGCTGTGTTTGTGGTGAACCGCTCTGAGGTTCAGTGATTTCCTGCATCTTAAAGGACAACCGACGTCTCTGGATAAGTTGTGTCCATAATTTGTAAAATGGCTTCAAATGACTTCTACTGAGCGTATTTTACAAAGATTCCACTGCATATAGCTATATTTTACGTTTTAAGACTCGCGCTGAATATTCCGGAAGTCTTGTTTTTGAGTTGGTGACGAGTCCTCACGTTACGTCACTGAAGGAACGCCCCTGACCGAAAAAAGGACACATTGTAGCAGTCGTCGTGAGTCGACGTCGGTGTTAAAACAGCAAGTTTTCTCTTTTAATGTGTAGGCAACGTTTCTTCGATAAAGATTGCATTTGAAGAATGTGGGAATGTTTGTAGTGATGAACCACAAATGACTTTGTTTTTATACGTGCAAAAATGGGGTAGATTGACAAAAAAAAACATGTCATCAATTATATTTGCCTCACTTTTCAAAAATACTTCTTGTCATTTTGCCATCTGCAAACCAGCATGCGCTGTACAATGTGCTGTATTCACACAGCCCCTTTGGCTTTCTGAATACAGAGAGAGAGCCTTTTCTCTTGCTTCTCGCCCCAATTCAAGTCTTTCTTCTCCCTTTTAAGTAGGTTGTTGATGAGGTTAGCCTAATCAGATTAAGTCAACTCACATTGCTCAGTGCAGTTTGTTTTCCTTCCAAAGGCCTCCTGACATCTCCTATACTTTCCCTTTTATCCTCCTCTTTGCACTTTTTATCCAAGTCGGCACTCTTCAAAAAAAAAAAACCTTTCAACAACCCCCAATGGACTCCTTTATAAAGCGCAGATCCCCAATGATATAGGTTATTTAGAATGGGTCACTAGACTGCAATACAAGGGGAAAATGCCTTTAAAGTTGTGCGCTGACACATTTGGACATTTCCACTTGTTGCGGCGTGAATGGCGAAAGATTAGGTCAACACAAGGCGCTGGAACTCCCAAAATCAAATTCTGCAAATGAGTGGAACCCCTAATTCGATTCTCAGATAAGACTTCGGAGATTTGTATAGTCAAGTACAAGGCTAAATCAATCCGTATCGTTTGTTTGGAAGCCAGCGCAACTTGTTAAGTTGTTTTTAATTTCTGTTTGCATGAGGATGTGCACTTGCGAAACGCCCATTCAATTTTGATCACCCTGCCTACCCACTGATGAGACTATTCTTTGGTCTCAGATTATACTATTACAGTGGGGCCTTGGCTTGCGAACTTAATTGGTTCCCAGACAGAGTGTGTAAGGTGAAAAGTGTGTATCCCAAAAGTTAATTTCCCATAGGAAACCATTAAAATGATAATAATCCGTTCCCAGGTCTCCAAATATAATTTTCAACGAAATAATACTATATAAAGTATTATTAAATTTGGCGATTGTATTCATTAAATATTATTATCGATTGATATATTTTTACCAGCGGATTTGTTTTTTCATGCGTAGAGGATATGATAAAAATAATGCACATTTATATATGCACATTTATATATTTATATATGCACATATAATGCACATTTACAATGACGATTAGTTTTGTCACAAGGACCAAAATTGTTCACAAAAGTAGCATTGACCAGAACTCTTAAGTGGAAAATCCTCTAATACCTCCATTTGCAAAACGCACAAAGATAGTCATTTCCCACCACAATGGTCTTATTAAATGTATTAAATAAGACCATTGTTGGTTCTATGCACATTTTTTTCCCTTTCGGGTGGAAGAAATGCTTTCCCTTTCATTTTTTTTGATAATAAAAGACACTCTTTGTTGTTGAGCTAAAAAAAATCAATGCAAATTAAACCTTTATTCCTTTTCCTGAATAATTCAAAGCTTTGCACTTTTGTTTGCGGCGCCTAAACAACATCATACGAAAAAAATGGAAGCCATGAACATTCTTTGGGCAGTGGAAAAGAGAGATGACCTCACTCACGGGTGACAAAAAGACCTTAATGGCATCCCCTTGAACCCACTGACGCAGGGCAATCCATTCCGAATGACCAGCACTGCAGGAGACTCAACACATGCAAAAAAAAAAAAAAAAAAGTAAGGGCCACCAAGCTTTAAAAAGACCCAAAAGTTTAAAACATTTCATCATTGGTGTGAATTGGCTATTCAGAACTATTTGAATCATATTCATAACTGGATGAGTAACAAGACAGCATCTTCTCCGAATTTGAAGCCATTGTAAAACTTCAGTTTTTGACCATAATCAGATTATGAAGAGGAAAGCATAAATGTTTGCAATCGATTAAAGAAGTTAGTCTGGACAGAAATGTAGCACCCAGAAAATGCAGAAGATGGCCAAAGCTCCGTTGGAAATGGGCTGATATGTCTGCTGGGAATTTGTGTCAGCGAATATCAAATAGTTGTCTTGGTGCTACACACAATGATTCACCATCGCGTTATTTATGTGTTTTCTTTCTAATTTCGCCATTAACACGGATCAACACGAAGTGTTCAGAGCAGACAAAGTACTGCAAAATGCATTGTGTGTCGCTTTCTCGGTCAGGGGCGTTCCCTCCGTGACGTGACGTCAGGAATCGTCACCAACTCAAAAACAAGACTTCGTGAATATTCAGCGCGAGTCTTAAAATGTAAATTATAGCTATATGCGGTGGAATCTTTGTAAAATACGCTCAGTAGAAGTCATTTAAAGCGATTTTTAAGGGTGTAAAAGTGACGTGCTGACTCAGCACACTCCACCTGCATCCCATAGTTCAAAAATGATCTCCCAACGCACCTCAATGCTTCACAGCTAAGCAGCCACCACAAGCCCTGAGGCAAGTCACCCCCCCGCCCCCCGCCCCCCACCCCGGTTCTGTATGCACACCGCAGGTGACCCGGTACTCCATCACCAACGTCTCTGCCATTTTGCAATGCATGAAACTTTTAGCGGAGGCCCTACCTGCCAGCAAAATGCCTCAGGTGATGTTTGAAAGGACTTCACTTGTTTTCCAACCCACCCCACCCCCAAGACCCCTGACGAGCGGGAGACAACATATGGCCACCGCAGAATCCCCCTACTGTTTCGGAAGACTCCCAGAAGCCTTCAGGGTGATTGCAACGCTACGCTACTTTACGAGATTAAATCTAATAATCCATCAGTAACGAGACTTTAAACTCAGAGCGGTAAAACACTGGACCCTGGGGTCGTACAGGCGACAATACATGCCGTTATTCTTTTTACACTTTATTTTTTTATGACCTCCCAAGTAAGAGTTAAAGTCTCCTTTCAACTTTCTCTTCATCTCAAAGCATGAAGAGGTAATGAAAGAGATTGGATTGTTTATAGCAGCAACTAAAGCTGTAACTAATCAATTCAGAATATGCAATTCAAGTGTGTAATCGATGGAAATGTTTATTAAATCTGGACAAACCAATACATTTAGAATCGGAAACAGAATCCTCTTTATTGGCCACGTGTGAAAATTGGTCTCCGGTAGTATAATGACTGCTTTGAGCCATTCAATTGTATTTGTTTTTGCTCACTTTAGTAAAGTCGTATGCAACTTCGCACTTTTCACATATTTATTATTGCTTTAGTTTGGAATTGTGATGTTGAAGAAATAGTTATGATATTTTGCCCTCCAGACCTGAATCAGATAACGTTACCACTATATTAAAAATGCCTTTCATTAGGATGGAACACCCCTTTTGTGTTTCAGTTCATGACTTTTAGTTTTTTTAGTACGCGGTGACATGCTAACTGATGCTAAATGCTATCTGACTGGCTATCTAGCTGGCTAACCTAGCTAGCTAGCTAGCTATTTGCTCTCTATTTGCTATATGTTAGCTATCTGGCTGGCTATCTAGCGAGCTATCTATTAGCTGTCTATTAGCTAGCTAGCTAGCTTTCTAACTATTTAAATTATTCTGGGTTGAGTGAACGCTGGCGCGTGTGGCTGCCGCTGCTCATCCATAGAAAAACCTATCCCGTGACTGTAAAGTGACCGTGAGATTTTTGAAAGGCGCTTAGAAATGAAATGTATTATTATTATTATTATTACTTTTGGGGTACTTGGAACTGATTAGTGTATTTTTTTTTTCTCGTCAATTTCTTGATATACTATAGTTTTCCAATTTTGGGGTATCCCGTCATTACTGTCATGTTGTTTAATGTCTCTACAGTTAGTTATTCAGATGTTGCTTGGTTGTCCACTCAAAACAATGGCATTCCAGTGCGGAGACAGACCCGCCGGGCAAAGGGTACACAGCAAGTTATCTTGTTGTTTAATGCCTTCTCTTGCGACCCGATGGCAGACAGACGACTCTGAAATGTCAGGAATGCTAGACCGCTGCTCGATAGGAGATCATGTTCCACTTATTGGCTACTGGTGGGCAGAGTTACGCGGACAATGTCCTAGATGGGTTCCCACACGATAGGAACAAGACATTTATGACTTTTCTGGCCTTGGAAAAAAAACGAAGAGGGTTCACGCTGAGGATGCTCACCTTATAGTCCCAGCAGCCTGCTGGGAGAAAGATGCCGCTCTGGGATCTTATATTTTGGGATAGTGACTGAAAGGCAAAAGAAAAGGTCTCCCCTATGTCCAAGCATGTGTCCCATTTGGGGTGATTTAAATTGCCCGTTATTACCTTTCTCAGCCATTGTCCCTCTCCTGACTTTCCAGTCTTGTGATGTTTTTAATTATGAGCAGGATCAGCACTCATTAGACAGGAGCCGTTGGAAGTGCTGCTTGGTATTTCAATGGCATGTTAAACATTTGCAGCCATAGCCTAGGCAACCAATATTACAAATTCACACTTTGTTGGACAAAATAAAGGCTTCAAGAATTCCTTCAAAATAATCAAACGTTACCAGAAAAATGGGATCACAATGACATTCTCTTACAATGGCAGCAAACTCATCCTATTCCGATATATTGTTAATAAACGTTCCAAAAACAGGCCGGTTCTGAATATATGTATGTATGTATTTATATTTATTATGAGTTTATTTATTTATTGTTTGTTTATTTATCTGTCAGTTTGCTTATTTATTTATTTATTTATTTATTGCACATTTTGATTCCTCATATGTACAGATAGACCAAAAAAATATTAACTATAACCCAAAAAAATATGTGTTGTGAAAAATTACACATTAGAATATGTGAGCGCACATAAATTTGGATCACAATGACATTATCTTATATAATGGTAGCAACTCATCCTATTACTATATATTCATAAACGTTCATAAACATTCCAAAAACGAGCCAGTTCTGATTTTATTTATGTATTTATTTCTTCTTCATCTGTTTGTTTGCATATTTATTTATTTATTTATTTAGGCCAACATGTTTGTGTTTATTCCTAGTAGGGCCTATTTTGGGCTAAAATTAATCTGGTTTTGTTGAGCATCTATATTTAGCAGAAAAGAATGCTAACCTTGTGTAGTGTCGATACAACGCTCGAGGTTACCAGGATCCTTGTGAGCTGTGCAAAAATTTAGCCTAGTTAATTCGGTTCTTTTGAATATGAATTTTAAAAAAGGTGAATTGGTGGCATTGCGTAGTCATGTAAATAGTTGTATACAGTAGTCTTCGTTCTTCGCCTGAAGCAAAACACAAATGTCCATGTTGACACACGATGACATAAATGACTGAAATGTTTTCTGCATCAAGTAGGTTCAATGGCTGGCGATGCCATTCATTCCCACACCGTGGCTCACGAAACAAGAACTGACAGCCAAGAGTGCCACCTACTGGTGGAACAAAGGCATTCATCCGCATGAAACATTTTATTCACCACGAGATAATTCCACTTTTGTATTTTGGTTTGGCGATGGAAAAGCGTGCACCAATTACTGACAGAACCAGAATGCCGGATCCCAATTCGACCCACCTCTACTTTGAAATTCACTTTTACCCACACGAGTGGGAAAACAGAATTCTTTGACAAGTGGGCCTCATTCTGTTGTCCATGAGTAAAGTTGAGGCACATCTGTTTCTCCACGTAACCCCTGGAAAAGAGTGGGGTCAGTATCGCAGCTCAAAGTTCACCACCTGTCTCTTTGTGAGCTAGAACCAACATGAACCCCCCCATCTAAGGCGGCGGTCAGCAGGAAACGGTTTGTTTTGAGCGCCACCGACTCGTGAATTGAGCCTGAGAGGAGAAGAACAAATAGTTGTTCTGTGGTTTGTGAATCATCAATAGCGCAGACATGCCCAAGTGTGCACTTTAAGACTTTGCAGGTGTGGCTGCAAGATGCAAAAATGGCCCGGATGGAGCATTGCAGCAGATAGCTTATACTACTTTACTATAACTGATGAAAGTAAAAAGAGTGATTGATTTTCCATTGGCTCTTTCTATAAAATGATTAACTAATACGCCTTCCTGGAAAATCATATAATCAGACAAAGTTTGACACAACCTATTCAAAGTTTGGAGATGGTTCATAATCTGATGTTAATGCCGCAAAACACTAAAAGTATTGAATTGCAGTTCACAAACATTATAATGGAACAAAATCATCACAAAGCTGATGGGAAAAAAATGCATTCTTTAATAAAATAACAAAATTGGACCACCTGTTCCAAAAAAAAAAACCCAATTTCGGATCATTTTATTTCCGTGCATTCATGGTCATGTTTGGAAAGGACAATACAATACAATACAATACAATACAATACAATACAATACAATACAATACAATACAATACAATACATAGCGATTTACATTGTGCTTTAACAACAGCTGAATCCATAACAAACCACTTAAAATAGACAGCTATCATATACAGGAAATAAACCAGTCACAAAGATAGTAGAAAGCACCAGGGCGTAAAAGTGATCACATTTCACAATGAGATTTTGGGTGTGTTCGTATCTCTTGCCTAAAAAGTGTCAGAAATGGTGGGCTATAAATTTGCCCCTAGTCAGTGCAGCGGAGGAATTAGGCGCAATGAAGGTAATGGTGAGTAATATGCTGGGTTTTTGGGAGCCGCCGAAGTTTGCTTGGAACACGTGGGATGACCACAGTTCTGAAATACCATCACCCTTACACCCTCTCTCCCCCCTTACCAGCGCCAAGTCTTCGTTAATTGACCCGATTCCCATAAATCTGTCCCTCTAGGCACAAAAATGGGCAACACAGGAGGTATAAGATTGTCCGGCTGAGGAGAAAGAAGCGTTAAGGAAAGTATTCTTTCAATGTCTTGTGTAGAGAAAGAAAAAAAGGAAATCAACATAATGACTTAGCGCACATTCAATTTCTCATATGTGTACCCCCGACCCTCCTCCCACCCACATCCACATCCAAATCTTGATTAACCTCCGCTTTCCCACCCACTTACATTCACATGTCCGCGAAGGACACAAAAAGTGCCTCGGAGGGCTTCTGACAGATGGGGAGGGAAGGGGGGTTCGATGCGGGGGTGGATTGGGGGTGGTGGTCCCGAACAAATGGCACCCTGGTTCAGTGTGGTGTTGTCAGGCTCTCAATTGATCCCGAGACTACAGAGGCTTCACTCTGCCAGCGTGTCACAATGACAACAAGTGTGTGGCGCTGGGACCCTGCCTGTACAGGCATGGGAGCCATTGCGCAATGAATGATAGCTTAGCAAATGGCGCTCTTTTCACGACTTGCTCTTGAAGGGCCATCTCTCCTTTTTTTTTCTTTCACAAACACGCCCAGCTTTGTTGGTTTTATTAGCTTTGATTGGTTTGAGACTCCGAAACCTGTCATGTTTTGTACGTGTGAGCATATAGCGTATTATAAGCCCCCCACCCCACCCCCCAGTTTGTGCTTGTTACCCTGATTGGCGCTCGGCTCTCACGGTATAGTCTTTGGAATGATCTCAAGCTAGCCGACTGGCTAAAAGAAGAGAATGTGATTTACTTTGATGTGAATGAGACATTATGGGGGACGTCATTGTGCTTTCAGTGACAGAAACACCATCGGTGCAACTTTCACAAACAGCCTCTGTATTTCATAAGGCTTGTTCAAACTGGGTAATCAGACCGCTACAAATTATTTGGCTCGAAGCTATCAAGTTTTTGATCGTAAAATCCGTTTATTTAACAGAATAATAAGCTGTCTGAGCCTGTAACAGTGTATAGGCTCAGGGACAATCGACGAATTGGTAGATACGTGATATCTTGTCTTACAAACTTAATTGGTTCCCAGAAAGTGAGGCGAAAAGTGTGTATTCAAAACATTAATTTCCCATAGGAGACCATAAAAATGAGAATAATCCGTTCCCAAGTCCCCATAAAACATAATTTTCTACTAAATAAGCATTAAAACTACACAAAATATACCTTATTTTATGTATAATAAATGTGCTATGGTATTGTAATTAAAGAAATAAACTGTACTGTATAATAAAGTCGTTTTATTTACCTTTGTGATGGTCGTTGATGGCTTGATGGAATGGAGTGGCAGGAGGTGGGAGACAAAGTCACATTCCATAAGGAGTGAATTTGCCGTGCTTTCTTGGTGATAATTGCTTCACTCACGCTGTCCCCTGCTCGATACTTTTTGTTAATCCAAATTAATAGATGTTTTTCAACCTCTTCTATTGCCCAAGACCGTTGCTTAGACAACACGGAAACACCTTTCGCAACAAACGCACCTTTATAAGCTTTTTTGTTCCGAAGGATGGTAGCAATGGTCGACTTAGCATACTGGTACTGGGCTAAGTCACACAAACGCACACCTCGTTCGTGGTTCTTGATGATCTCCTTCTTCCTCTTGACCGTAACTTTGTTCGGCTGAACACTGGCCTGTGGTGGGGTCTTTTTCCGTCCCATAACAGCAAAAGTATCTGTGATAACAAATTCTCGAAGACAAACGACGTATGCACTCAGAGAAAGGGGTTGTGCAAAAGTAGTCCGGCAGCTACAGTGGCGCTGTTCGACCGTGTGGTTCGGTGTTCTTCCGCCGAAAACTAGTCCGGTGACAAGTAGTCCGGCGAAAAGTAGTCCGCCAATAAGTAGTCCGCCAAAAACTAGTCCGCCGAAAACTAGTCCGCCAAAAACTAATCCGCCGAAAACTAGTCCGCCAGCCATTGTGGCGTTCTGTGTGTTTCCCGAAAAATAGTTTATATGCCAAGCTTATATTCTCGCAAATTTAAGGTTCGTAAGGTGAGAAGTTTGTTGGCTAAAACGTTTGCAAGTCATCTGCCACAAAGAAATTATTGTCATTTTGTAACAATATCAACGGTCATATGGGTGCAAAATGACACACGTGGACTCTGTCATGGTCACTGAGCTGAAGCGTGATGAGACATTGATGACGCTTGTTCAGTTATGTATGGCTGCCATTTGACCTCTGTTGTTGTGTCTTATGGCATATTTTTCTGGAACTTTCTGCCCGCATCATGGCATTAGAATTCAGTTTTCTTGTCCTTAGGTAGTTCAACTACTCTGAATTGACTCTTCCATATTTTGGAACTAAAATGGAACACTAAGTAGAGTCAATGAGTTACTAACCTGTAAGTTCTGGCAAGGAGACAAAAAAATTCTCGGTAGTCTCTTAATGCTTTCCAAATGTCACATTTGTGGACACGGATGACTTAAAATGTGGCGGATGGTCCACGAGGGCTTGTCTTGAACATCCGACAAGCTAAGTATAGCGGACAAAGAAACATATCTCATCCATCTCCCTTGTTCACCATTGTGTTATCCACCTCTGGGTAGCCATGGGGAGCACAATGCAATATGTTGGAGCAGTTAAGCTTTAGGTAGAGAGTGTATTGTTAAGGGGACAAGGTCTGCCTGTTAAGAAAACACCAAGGGAGAACAGGCAAGTGAAAAGACCTTTGAATGAGAATCAATTAATTTTCATTTACCTCTATTAGCACACGGCTGGCATTTGCATTTGTGAACCTACTGGCAAACCAGCCTCTTTAGTCGGGCGGGGAGAGGGACACATTAGGCTAATGATGGGGGGGCGGGCGGCGGCAGAGACAAAAAGCTGTATGTGTGTGAAAGAAGGAGGCTCGTCCGTCCTCTTCTCTCATTAACACCGCAGACCTCGCCTCTGCTGTCACATAGCCAGGCCGCACAGGCAGATCATTAACCACAAGCTGGGATGTGGAAAACTGGGTGTTCTTGGTTCAATCGCACACCACGCTCAATCAATGTGTGTGTGTGCGTGCGTGCGTGCGTGCGTGTGCGTGCGTGTGTGTGTGTGTGTGTGTGTGTGTGTGTGCGTGTGTGTGTGTGTGTGTGTGTGTGTGTGTGTGTGTGTGTGTGTGTGTGTGTGTGTGTGTGTGTGTGTGTGTGTGTGTGTGTGTGTGTGTGTGTGTGTGTGTGTGTGTGTGTGTGTGTGTGCGTGCGTGCGTGCGTGACTATGTCTTTAATTTCTTTCATCCACCTCTTAGGACCTCTACTGGTCAGGGCTGGACTCTGGGTCAGCGTCTTTAGAGGCTTTGTAAATTTGTAATTTGTAATTTTTTAAGGGATTATTTTCAGGCGTGGGTTTTCTCCGGGTACTCTTGTGTCCTTCCACATTCCAAAAAACAAACAAAAAGTATAAACATTCAATGGTGTTGATCCGTGTTGTTGGTGAAATTAGAAGGAAAACACATAAATAACGCGATGGTGAATCGTTGTGTGTTGCACCAAGACAACTATTTGATATTCGCTGACACAAATTCCCTGCAGACAAATCAGCCCATTTCCAACGGAGCTTGGGTGCCATCTTCTGCATTTTCCGGGACGCTAAACATCAGTCCAGATGCCTCAAAATGACACGGAATAACTTCTTTAATCGATCGCAAACATGTATACTTTCCTCTTCAGAACTATTTGAATCATATTCATAACTTGATGAGTAACAAGAAAGCATCTTCTCCGAATCTGAAGCCATTGTTTTGATTCTCGAGCAAGGCAAAACGTCTTGGTGTGACGTCACGAACAAAGGGGCGGTACCTTCTGAAACTGAAACTTTCTCAGATCATTTTGAAGTAGTTTTGGAAGACTTTAAGTCATTTTTATTGGTGTTTTTCTTTTGACTAAAAATATCAGCCTGTGTGTTTTGGGTATTTTAGACGCTATAAAACGTTTTTCTGATGTCAGTTAGGAAACAAAAAAAATGGTGTCGGTTGTCCTTTAAGTTGTCTGTAGGTTTGCAAATTAGTTGTTCACGTTCATGTGTAGTTTCATGGTGTACCTGTATTGTACTACTAAAAGTGGCACTTAAACAACTTAGAATTGCTCATTCACTGACAAACTGTGACTAGTTCAGAAGTTCAATGCCCCCTATAAAGTAAACGCATCAGAATTTGGACAACATTCCGTTTTATTCATCGCGGGAAGCGGCCCCGTGTGTCCAGCGAGGAGTGTCAAATTAAAACAGGATTAAACACAAGAAGGAGAGCGGCTTATTGCCACTCTGTGGAGGCAAATGTTGCACCCTCACGTGCGGGGAGGGAGCCGGACAAGGTATGAGCAGAGAAGAGGATGAACAACTTTAATGGTGGAGCGAGCAGACTGGGTCACTGATGTGACATTATGCTAACAATGGGGGCGGCGGGGTTAAGAAAAATGTGCACACATCGCTTTTTGGGCAAAGCTCTCTTCCAGCTGTTTGGGTCACCTGTCTATTTAGAAGGGACATATTTCTTGAGAACTGAAAGGACACGGGCTCATTTCATTGAGCTTACAAGGGGGGAGCTTTCATTATTTAACTACAGTGAGACCTCAATTTACGAACTTAATTGGTTCCATACAGAGTGTGTAAGGCGAAAAGTGTGTATCTCAAAAAAAAAATTCCCATAGGAAACCATTAAAATGGGAATAATCCGTTCCTGGGTTTCCATAAAATATACTTTTCAACTAAATAAGCCTTAAAACTACACACAACATACCTTATACCTTATTCTATGTATAATAAATGTGATATTGTATTGTAATGAAAGAAATACACTGCAATGTATCATAAAGTCACTTTATTTACATTTGTGACGGTCATTTATGGCTTGATGGAATGGCGTTGGAGGTCGAAAGTCAAAGGTAATTGCTGTTTGGAAAGAGAGGCGCATTACATGAGGACTGTAATTAAAGAAATAAACTGTGCTGTAAAATAAAGTTTTATTGACCTTTTTGATGGTCGCTGATGGCTTGTAGAAGGAGAGTCACCTTCCATAAGGTAACTTAACCTCTGGTGCTGTTCGGTCGTGTGCTTCCGCCGAAGATCACTCCGCCAGCCGTGGTGGGTGTGTATTATGAAAATAGTGCTTATTATAAGGTTTAATTTTCATAAATTTGACGTTTGTAAGACGAAAAGTTTGTAAGATAAGGTGTTTGTAAGTTGAGGTCTCACTGTACTCCAAATCAATCACTTTTCCCCTCGTTTGGGCAAACAAAGATGGACGTGCATGCTAGGCCAGAGTTCCAGAAACGCCTCCTTTTTGATTAAGAAAGTTTGGAAATATTTGTCAGTATGTTTTCAAAATATAATGCCAATTAATGACACAAGCCCTGGGCCCTCTGTGAGGATAAATGCTTCAGAAAATGGATGAATGAGCATACATCAAAGTGACCTCCAGGATTTTTCCTATATTCTGGCGGGCCCGTTTTAAAACAAAGCACACTTGATGAGCTAATGGTGGAGAAATCAGATGGCTTAATTGTTCTTAGACATTTAGATCATCACTTATTTGGAACAGTGAACAAGTGAGCAAAAGTAACTAAGGCAGGAGGCGGCTGGAGAAAGGGATGAAAGAAGAGGACACTAAAACACCCACTGGGAATGAGAGCCAAGGAGGTTGCCGGCCAGCTATTGAATGACTGATGGCACTACAGAAGGCAAGCGCAGTGGACAATACTGTACACTCCTGTCGTGCACCATTAAGTAGCGTGGAGGCTTTGTGTCCCCAGTAGAGTTCTCCTTTCTCCGCCCATATGTTTGTGGCCAGCTCACAAGATTCTCCGCGTACTGCGGCCGCATGCTCGGCATCTGGCCGCACCACGTGAATGCACCGTTTCCACGGCGACCCCGCAATGCTACGGAAAGATTCAGGGCAGCACTTGAAAGATGAAAGAAAGGATGTCATTTCAGATGTTGCGGACTCCCAATTAGATGGGATTTAGGGTCAGATATTTCCACAACAGCTGGATTGTGGAAATAGATTTTTAACGTACCCACATGGAATTTGAGAATCATGCCAAAATAATAATGTTCAAATACTTTCTAAAGAAACGAATCAAATGATTAAACTATGATGCGATGTATCTGGTTAGCATCTTCCCTCACTCGTAATGTTGGTGGGTATGAATCTCTGTTCCCATTTTCATGGTCTTGGTGAACTGAACGTCACATTTCAGTTTTGCGACGGGTGGCTCTGTAAGGCCCCACCTGAATCTGCACAAGTGTTGGTCATTTGAATCAGTGGCAGTTAAAAGGACTCCCGGCACGACCAATCAGTGTCGAGTCATTGTTTTACCCTGTCAGGTTTGTTATACTCGTGGTTTTGTTTGCTACTTCGGACCGTTTAGTTCCGACGACTTTGTTGTTTGAGATTTTGTTCCTGACTTTATTTAATACAATTTGTCAAATATACCCGGCTACTCCCTTCTGCCTGCTTTTTTTGGGGGTCCAACACCACTATGCAAATCGTGACACTAAAGACCCAAATGTAGACTAAGAAATCGAGATTATAGGTCCGTGAGCTTCTCATCGAACACTTTGTGACATTTACAACCTCTTCCAAATACATTCTGTCCTGAATTCACACTAAATGCTTCTCCAACAAAGCATCTGCGTGTCCATTACATTGATGACTTCAGCCAGCAACTATGCTCCCCGCTGCAGAAGTGACAAAGAGAAGTCAGAATGACGGATGATCAAGCTGCTGCTGGAAGTCCTCAAAAGGGGACCTCCCAAACAAGAAACAAATCTCGAAGCGGCGTGCCTCTGAGAGACAACAAGTTGCGGGGGAGCCTCAAGTGAAGTAAAAGAAGTACAATCTTCACAAGTGTTTACCCCGGCTCCGTTGCCAAGCTGTGCAGCAATAACCCAGCGTGTCGAAAGGCAGCGCCTGATCCGGGAAGAAAAGCCCGGGACCGTCAGGTCAGGGGTCACTAACTCTACCATTGTGTCCAACAGGGCGAGCACACTTCAGCTTTTCTCCCCCTTTCAAAAGCCTGCAATGGGGGTGGAAAAAACAGGCCTGGAAACACTCGGTCAGGACCGCCGGCTTTATGGTAGACTCGGTAAAAAGATCTGGAACCCAGAAGGTTAAATGAAGAGCGAAAGGGTCCTTCTGTCCAATTACCGAGGGACAAATGCACTCTGTGACCCGTGCGGGTCAAAGTTCAGCAGAACCATTGGAAGCGGCACACTCTGGCTTTTTGTGCGCCCGGTGAGATGAACTTCTGCTGTGTTTATCTAAGCGACACCGTCGCCTGTCGTAAAAGTATAAATAATATGGAGGCATGTGTGTCCGCCACTTTGCGGAATTAATTTATAGACTCTAGCGAGCAAGCGTTGTACAATGAAAATTGATTTTGATGGTACCCTTTTTATTGAAAATTCATAAAATCATCAGAAACATAAACAGTTCATTTTTGATTGAGAAAGACGAAAAAAATCGCATCGATCAATTTAAGCCAGGGGTGTCAAACTCATTTCACATCGTTGGCCACATATGGCCTCGGTAGATGTCAAGTGCGCCGGACCATTACAATTATACCATACATGCTATAAATAACCAAATATTCCTTCAATACCGAAACTTTTTGAAAACACACCAAGCACAAATATTTAATCTGTAAAAATATGACGTGGTCCATTTTTCATTAAAAATTCTACACTCCTTATCTACTTTTCTCTGTTTGGATAATGGCATTTTGGCTAATGAGGGTGTTGAAACTACGGTTGAAAAAAAAGATACGTTAATCAAAACAGCACCACTCTGCCCCCTAGTGGACAATCCTTGAATTTCACGTCATTAAAATATCAATTTACGTCGTTTTTGCATTTTTTCCTCTTTTAAATTATCCTGCGGGCCTGACCAAACCTCCTTGGGGGCCGGTTCCGGCCCGCGGGCCCTATGTTTGACACCGCTGATTTAAGCACTCTAAGGCCAAGGAATTTCAAATTCTTGCACTGCCTCGATTATACTTGTCAGTTGAATAAATACAATTATATTTTCAAGATATTAGTGCTTGAAATTATATTTAAAATCTTGATTGTACTGAATTGGAATTTAAGTGTATTGCCAGTTTAAAATAAATTCAAATCATATTCCCACATTTGTGCGCTTTTCAAAATATTTTGGATTTGACCCTTTTGTGCACCCTGTAACCTAATAACATGACAACATGTCCGTGATCGTGACCGCGGTGCCTAAAAGGGTCAATTAAAACCTGCCTGATTGGTTAAAAGACTTCAATTGACTATTGTACATTTTATGAGGAAATATGATCAAAATATTCAGCATCAAAAAAACAATGTTAACAAATAAAGCTGTTTAATTGAAGTTATATAGGATGTGTAGCAATGCAGGCAGCCACCGTCTACCAAACAAATACCAGGAAAACCTCCAGCCAATAGTTTGTCCTAATCACGAGTCAATGTGAGGCTCAGACGACACTTGTGGCGTTAATTCCCGAATAACACAAAGGCCACGCAGAGCAACATGGTGAGAGCGCTCCATATCCGGGGATGTTTGGATTAGACTGTTCCTGGATTACTTCCTCTTGAGCCGGCGGTTCGCCAAGGATTAAATCAGAGAAGATATTCGTCGGAAATGGTTTACCAAGGCAAAATAAAGTCTTGCAACAGGATTTATTGATTTCTTTCTGCAACGTCAGGTTTATAATTTAATACTGATCCATTTTGTAGATGGCACGTATCCAATTTAAGTCTGTTCCAGATGACATTTTGTGTAAATGGCACACCAGTCTGAATGACTTGCCAGTCAATCACAGGAAGCAACAACTGCATCAGTGGTGACATAATCCACTGAATTAAATGTAAAAAAAAATATGTAGGATATTTATCTAGTGTTTATATGTAGAGTAATTTCCAAATATAAAAGTAAGAGAATGAGCGCGCGCCTGAGCGGATCCATCAAAGGCACTCGAGTCCAACAAACTGTAGCCAATGAAAAGCTTTGTCTCTTCCCCTGCAAAATCCATTTAGCATGGCTTTTCCGCAGTTGACCCGGGGGGGCACCATGCTGGATAGCTGGTGTGGTGTGGCGAAATCCACCGTTTGTGTGTGCATATTCACTTGAGAGTGTTGGATACGCAAGATTTTCCTCTCTACGGGTTCTTTCCCGGGCTGGCACATAAGCTCGTTGGACACAGTTTGGAGCATGAAAGAGGAGTCACTGCGACTGAGTCGGACTCTCGGGGTTTTACAGGCCCTTAGAAAGCATAGAATGACTTTTAATCTCGGGATCAAGAGCGGATGCTTCAGTTGGAGGCCTGCAGCAAGTTACGCCTTGATGTTCCCATCTATTTATGTTTTCTTATCTGTTATTATTTGTTTTCAATCAATTTAGTTATGAAGCCATTTTCAAGTGTCCTTGAGTTCCTTGAAAGCGAAGTCACACAATGCTAGGTTTTAGGATTTGTATTCGTACTAATCATAGGACTGGATTATGACACATTGGTTACATTTCATGCTCAAGAACTGTTGACAGGTAGAAGTAAAATGAAAAAAAAAAAAAAGAAATTTCTTTACAGTCAAAGAATAAAATTTTCTTTGGTTATCTATCTATTAGCTATCTGTTAGCTAGCTGAGCAGCGGCAGCCACATGCGCCTAAGTGAAATGTAGCAGCGGCAGCCACATGCGCCTAAGTGAAATGTATTATTATTATTATTATTATTATTATTATTATTATTATTATTATTATAGCTTTGCTGCTGTGAATTGTGACTTTCTCCACGATGAGACTAATAAAGATTAATGTAATCTAATTTTATTTTATTTTATTTTATTTTATTTTATTTTATTTTATTTTATTTTATTTTATATAATGGAATGTAGTTTAATCTAACCTAATTTAATCCTATCTACAAAGGTAAACAGACGCCACCCGGATGCCTGCACATGCAGGTATAAAACGCTGAAAGAAGAAATGCTATGCTCTTGGTTGGTTTATTTTAGCCTTTATGTCCCAGCACAACTCTTAAACAAATTCACTCTGCACCCCCCTTCCCCTTTGAATCCCTGTGACGTACACAAACCCACACGCTCCTGCCATCTTGGGGGGGAAATGCAGCCTCGCCCTGAGGATTAGCCCCCTGCCCCAAGCGCTGTACGCACTAGCATCCCCTATTGCCCCTATTATCATATTTCATCAGCCCCCGGTCTCCTTCATCACTATCCCACAAGCACCACCAGCAAGGCATGCCCCCCTTTTTTTCCTTTGGGCCACTCTCTGGGAGAAGAAGAGGAGGATGAAGAGGTGAGGGCATTCAAGGGGGTGGGGGGAGCAATCTACCAGGGAGACCAAGAATGAGCGGGCACTCAATTAAGGGCTGCCCATTGAGGCTGCGGAGTGAGCCTGAATACGAGCCCCTCCAAAGGAATGGAGTCCCATGAATAGATTGTGGGCCTTCATGAAATATTAAAGAGGGGACGGATTTCCCACAATATTTGTACACCTCCCTTTGTGAGGATTTCTCCCTCCATTGAGCCTGAAACTGTTAACACATCCGCTCTGAAGCGCGGCCCGCAGACGTGACTCAAAGAGCTTCGCCAATGCCCGCACCCGAAAGACTTGGTGGAGGCCAGTTTTAGCTGCTACCCCCCCTCCCCCTCTATTTTTTGGGGTCTTCCTTATTCCACTTTTTCTTTGACCATCCTCGTGACCGTGAGCTATTCAGTGGGTGGTGGGTGAAGGTCACGGCCCCCTTAATGACCACCTGCCCATGGACCAGCATTGTATTGCGCCATGTCAGGCCAAGCAGCAACCCACCTTTAGGGTTTTATTGCTCAATGGCTGACTGACAAATCCACCCCAGACAGATACCTCCCACATCTCGCAAGCACCTTAAATGGAAAATAAAATAAAATAAAATAAAAAAATGAAAACAAATTCTGTACAATAAAATAAAATTAAGAATACAATAAATTAATAAAAATGATTTACAATTAATTAAAATACAATAATGTCCAATAAAATAAAACGCAATACAATTGTCATGAGCCAGTTGACAGCGGGGCGGGGCCTCCGTTCCCGCCGCTCGCCAGCTGCTGTCAATTCCCTCCTCATTAACTGTGGACATTTAAACCCGACGCTGGCATCCACCCAGCGTCGGAAGATACTTCGCCTTATGCCAAGCTAGTACGTGGAACTTGTTACCAGTACATTATTTGCTTCGCCCGAGGAATGATTTTAGCCACGAACGCGTTTGTTGTTTGCACCGCGTCGTAGGTTGTTTTGCACCCCCGTGTGCCACTTTATTTCCTTGGTTAGTGTGGTTGGGTGGATTGCCGCCACTCACCCACTAACATTGTCAGTTGTCATTTTGAGTTTGTTTCACGAGTTTTTACCGGGTCCGCGTATTTTCGGACCCGCGCTTTATGTTAATAAATCCTTTGCCGGTACCCACGCCTCTGTCCTGCTCTACGATCCACCGCCTATACCACACGTTCCTGCTCGCCAGCTGCCACTGTCGCCGCCGGAACGTGACAGAATCTTCCGACCAACATGGATCCTGCGGACAGTAACCGAATCTTCTCCGTCCTCGCTCAGCAGGCGGAGCAGCTCAGCCAAGTGGTGCCCGCCATCGCGGAGATCCGCCGCGACATCACCCGGTTAGCCCAACGGGTAGATAGACTTGAGGCCAGCGGCGCCTTCGTCGCGGGGGCCGTCCCTCCCCAAACTTTGAGCCGCGAACCCAACATTCCACATCCCACCCGTTACGGAGGGGAGCCCGGGCGCTGCGCGCAATTCCTGCTGCAGTGCTCCATAGTTTTCGACCAGCAACCCTCCGTATACACCACGGACGCGGCCAAAGTGGCTTACGTCACCAGCCTGCTTGCCGGACCCGCAGCCGCTTGGGCGTTGGCCGTCTGGGAATCTCGGCCGGAGCTCCGAGCCTCCTTCCCGGACTTCGTCGCCGAGTTACGGCAGGTTTTCCATCTCCCGGTGAGTGGGCAGGCAGCGGAGTCCCAGCTGTGGATCTGCCAGCAGGGTAGCCGATCGGCGGCGGAGTATTCCGTCGCCTTCCGCGTCCTGGCTGCCGCCAGCGGGTACGACGACCGTGCGCTGCGAGGGATGTTTCGGCGCGGGCTCAGCGCGGCGTTGAAAGACGAGCTGGCTACCCGCGACGAGTGCTCCAGCCTTCGCGAGCTGATCTCCCTCACGCTGCAGCTGGACAACCGGATGCGAGACAGGGCCCGGGAGCGGGCTGCCCAGGCTAATCTTGAGCCGCCAGCAGGGACCCGAGGGGGTGCCCGGACCTTTCCGCGTGGGGGGCACGCGGCCGTGGAGCCGATGGAGATGGGGGTCGAAAGGGCCGTTGAGCGGGCGCCGGAGCGACGCAACACCGGCCCGGCATGCCAGCTCTGCGGCAAGTTGGGTCATCGAGCCCCGGACTGTCCCAGTTGGGGGCTTCCCGGAAAGACCCCCAGTGACTGTAAGTTGCCCCGTCCACACAAGCAACGGGTTCCCTTAAGGTCCGCGGGGGGGTTCACGTCGCGGAGACTGGAGCTGGATGCCGTTATACACGGTCCCACCAGGACAATGTCCGTTCGGGCCTTAGTGGACTCGGGGGCCGACGGCTGTTTTATAGACCCGCGCGTCGTGTCGGCGTTGGGGTGTCGGGTTGTTCAGCTGGGGGCGAGTCGGAGCATACTCGATCTCGACGGTCGGTTACTCGCCGAGGTTACGCAAGAAACCGTGCCGCTTCGACTCGTACTCTCGGGCAATCACGTGGAAAACCGGCGGTTTTTCGTGATGCGTTCACGCTCGGTTCCCATCGTGCTCGGGTTACCTTGGCTGGGGACCCACAATCCGGCCATTTCGTGGGACGGACCTACCATTCAGGGGTGGAGCCCCCTCTGCTACGCTCACTGCCTCCGGTCGGCCGCGGGTGGGCCGGCACCATCTCACAGCTACCCTAGGGAGGAGATTAGCCTAGAGGGGGTGCCGCCCTGTTACCACGACTTACGACAGGCGTTCAGCAAGGACCGCGCCCTGTCGTTACCACCGCACCGTCCCTATGATTGCGCCATTGACATTCAGCCCAACGCTCCGTTTCCCAGTTCTCGTCTGTACAACGTTTCCCAACCCGAACAACAGGCTCTCCGGGACTACATTGACTCTTCGCTCGCGGCCGGGCTCATTCGGCCATCACGGTCACCTCTGGGAGCGGGGTTCTTTTTTATCACTAAAAAGGATAAATCGTTGCGTCCGTGCGTGGACTATCGGGGACTCAACGAAATAACTATAAAGAACAAATACCCGCTCCCACTGATTGACTCCGCCTTCGCGTCCCTCCAGGCCGCGACCATCTTCACTAGACTGGACCTCCGGAGCGCTTATCATCTTGTTCGGGTCAAAGAGGGGGATGAGTGGAAGACCGCATTTAAGACACCTCTGGGACACTTCGAGTACTTGGTGATGCCGTTTGGTCTCACCAATGCACCCGCTGTGTTCCAGAACCTTATTAATGATGTCTTGAGGGATTTTCTGAATATTTTCTGTTTTGTGTATTTGGACGACATTTTAATTTTTTCAGAGTCCCTTGAGGCACATCGCCAGCACGTCCGGCTAGTTCTGCAGCGGCTGCTGCAGAATCGACTATATGTCAAAGCCGAGAAGTGTGAATTCCACACCTCCTCCTTATCCTTCCTGGGCTTCATCGTGGAGCGGGGGCAGATCCGGGCTGACCCAGCCAAGACCGAAGCGGTAGTAGAATGGCCCACACCCACCTCTCGCAAGCAGTTACAACGCTTCCTGGGGTTCGCCAACTTCTACCGCCGCTTCATCCGGGACTACAGCCGGAAAGCCCTCCCCCTCACCCCACTCACCTCCACTAAGACCCCGTTCAGGTGGACGAGAGAAGCGGACGCCGCGTTCCGGCTGCTGAGAGAGGCTTTCTCTCACCCCCCAGTTCTCCGCCATCCAGACCCCAACGGCGCGTTCATTGTGGAGGTAGACGCCTCGGACTCAGGCGTTGGGGCAGTACTCTCCCAACGCTCCTCAGTCGACCAGCAGCTCCACCCCTGCGCCTTCTTCTCCCGCCGCCTCAGCTCCGCCGAAGCCAACTACGACGTGGGCAACAGGGAGCTGCTCGCCGTCGTATTGGCTCTTCAGGAGTGGAGGCACTGGCTCGAAGGGGCGAAGGAGCCGTTCACCGTGCTTACGGACCATAAGAACTTGGCGGTCATTCGGGCCGCCAAGAGGCTGAACGCACGCCAGGCACGGTGGGCGCTCTTCTTAACACGCTTCTCCTTCACCCTAACCTACTGTCCAGGAACAAAGAACACCAAGCCCGACGCCCTCTCGCGGATCCACGAGCCAGCAGACAAGGAAGACCTTGCGGAACCCATCCTGCCCGGCCGCCAGATCATGGGGGCGCTCCAGTGGGAGGTCGAACGGAGGGTCATGGAATCATTAAAAGGTACCCCGACTCCCGATAAGTGTCCCACAGGCAGACTGTTCGTTCCCCAGTCGCTGCGCTCGGAGGTGCTCCAGTGGGGGCACGCATCCAAGGTGGCGTGTCACCCAGGGGTGAGCCGCACCGAGCACCTCGTCTCCCAGCGATTCTGGTGGCCGCGGCTCCGCGACGACGTGGCGGACTTTGTTAAGGCCTGCCCGGAGTGCGCCTGTGGCAAGGTCTCCCATCAGCCTCCGGCAGGACTGCTCCGCCCCCTACCTGTTCCCCCGCGCCCTTGGTCCCACATATCAGTGGATTTTATCACCGGCCTCCCCCCATCCCGTGGTAAGACGGTCATTCTCACAATAGTGGACCGGTTTTCTAAGTCGGCACACTTCGTGCCGTTGACCAAGTTACCGTCCGCCATTGAGACGGCGACACTATTGGTCAAACACGTCGTCCGTCTCCACGGGATCCCGACTGACATCGTGTCGGACCGAGGGCCCCAGTTCGTATCCCGGGTCTGGAAGCGTTTCTGCAGGTCCATGGGGGCGTCGGCCAGCCTGTCCTCCGGTTACCATCCACAGTCCAACGGCCAGACCGAGCGGAAGAACCAGGACCTGGAGGCGGCCCTGCGCTGCGTATGCCTTCATCGTCCCTCGGCCTGGTCCATCCATCTCCCGTGGGTGGAATATGCCCACAACACCCTGGTCTCCTCAGCCACAGGTCGGTCACCGTTTATGTCGGCTTATGGCTACCAGCCGCCGCTCTTTCCCACACAGGAAGGGGAGGTGGAGGTCCCGTCGATACAACACCATCTTCGGCGGGCCCATCGGGTATGGAGGGAGACCAGGGCAGCCCTATCACGCACGGCAGTCCGGAACCAAAGGGTCGCGGATCGCCGTCGCCGTTCCGCGCCAGCCTACCAGGTGGGCCAGAAGGTCTGGTTGTCCACAAGGGACCTACGGCTGGCCGGGACAACCCCCAAATTGGGTCCGCGTTTCGCGGGCCCCTTCACTGTGGAGGCCATCATTAACCCGGTCGCGGTCCGACTTCGGCTGCCTGCCTCCATGAAGATCCACCCGGTTTTCCATGTATCTCTCATCAAACCGGTGGAGTCCAGCCCCTTGGCCCTCCCTCTTGCCCAACCCCCCCCCCGCGGATGGTGGATGGAGGACCGGCATACGCAGTGCGGGAGATCCTGGATTCACGCCGCAGGGGAAAGGGCATCCAGTACCTGGTCGACTGGGAGGGTTACGGACCGGAGGACCGTCAATGGGTTCCGCGAACCTGGATTCTGGACCCGTCGCTCCTGAGAGACTTCCACGAGGCTCACCCGTCGAAACCAGGTGGGCCGCCAGGAGGCGTCCGTTGAGGGGGGGGTACTGTCATGAGCCAGTTGACAGCGGGGCGGGGCCTCCGTTCCCGCCGCTCGCCAGCTGCTGTCAATTCCCTCCTCATTAACTGTGGACATTTAAACCCGACGCTGGCATCCACCCAGCGTCGGAAGATACTTCGCCTTATGCCAAGCTAGTACGTGGAACTTGTTACCAGTACATTATTTGCTTCGCCCGAGGAATGATTTTAGCCACGAACGCGTTTGTTGTTTGCACCGCGTCGTAGGTTGTTTTGCACCCCCGTGTGCCACTTTATTTCCTTGGTTAGTGTGGTTGGGTGGATTGCCGCCACTCACCCACTAACATTGTCAGTTGTCATTTTGAGTTTGTTTCACGAGTTTTTACCGGGTCCGCGTATTTTCGGACCCGCGCTTTATGTTAATAAATCCTTTGCCGGTACCCACGCCTCTGTCCTGCTCTACGATCCACCGCCTATACCACACGTTCCTGCTCGCCAGCTGCCACTGTCGCCGCCGGAACGTGACAACAATAAAATGCAATAAAATATAATTTAATCAAATAAAAAAATACAATACAATAATATAAAATACATGTAAGTAAATTAAAATACATTAATATACAATACAATACAATACAATACATATTCTCAATATTGCTCATGCGTAATGTTCCCCAAGGCAATAGTCGTGTTCATCGCTTCATTGTTAGCCGCAGTTTACTTCATCTTTTTCTTCATTTCTAGGTATGTAAGAAAATAATCATGAATCATTCTACGGAAAAAAAAAAAATACAATACAATACAATAATATACAGTAAAGTCTCGTTATATCGATATTCAAGGGAGTCCGAAAAAATATCGATATAACCGGGACTATCGATATATCCAACCCTGTTTGCATGTAATTTTCTCCGTGCGTGCATAGAAATAGCATCGATATAACCGGGACTATCGATATATCCGATATCGATATAACGAGACTTTACTGTAATATAAAATAATTTAAATGAATTAAAATAAATTAAAACAAATGAAAATTCATTAAAATACAATACAATAAAATACAATACAATTGCAATACAATACAATACAATAAAATACAATACAATACTATACAGTTTAAAATACAATACAATAAGATAAAACACATTAAACTAAATTAAAACACAATAAAATACAATACAATAATAAAACAATTAAAGTAAAATAAAATAAAATACAGTAAAATAAAATCAAATAATGCAAACAATGCAAAACGTATTCTACGGATTGACTGTGATTCCTCATGCGTAACGTTCACCAAAGAAATAGTCGCTTTCATCGCCTTCTTGTTAGCGACATTTTACGTCATCTTTTTCGTCATTTCTAGATATCTAATAAAATATTTCTCAAATCTTATTGATAAAAACCAGGCATGTATAAAGATTGCGCGTTAGTTCTTATCCAAACATTAATAATTCTAGTTTGGTAGCAAATAACAAAGAAACAGCAGACTCATGGGTATTATTTTGAAACTCCCTCTCAGATTAGGTTAAAGAAAAGTTCCTTGTTCCTAACCTTCCTTCTTTTCCTTCTTTGTCTCACTCTCTCCCTCTTTCATATCCACACATGCACACTGTTTGATATGGTTGAGTGGATATGTATAGAAAGTTAAGCCTGTGTGCTTAAGTAGGTGGTTAAATCTCCCATTAGCATCAGAATGCTGATATATTCTTGCCCTAAATCAACATCGGTTCAGTCGTCAGTACTGAAGGGTGAAATGACCAAAAATCAAGCATGATTTCTGAAGGGGCTGCACTTCGGCTCCAATTTTGCAGCTGGCTGTTTAAGCAGAGATTATTACTTTTATTAATGTATCATATCAAGCTCTGTATTATCCTGTCATGTCGCAATGTCGTCGTTCACGTTTGGCAATACAAATATTACATTTTAAAAACGCCTCCGGACAAGTTGTGTCCATAATTCGTGAAATCGCTTCAAATGACTTCTTGTTGTGTGTTGCACCAAGACAACTATTTGATATTCGCTGACACAAATTCCCAGCAGACAAATCAGCCCATTTCCAACGGAGCTTTGGCGCCATTTTCTGGGTGCTACATTTCTGTCCAGATGCCTCAAAATGGCACAAATAAATTCTTTAATCGATTGCAAACATGTATGCTTTCCTCTTCAGAACTATTTGAATCATATTCATAACTGGATGAGTAACAAGAAAGCATCTTCTACGAATCTGAAGCCATTGTTTTGATTCTCGAGCAAGGCGTGACGTCACGAACAAGGGGGCGGGACCTTCTGAAACTGGCCACTTCCGGGTTCAATTTGACGTAGTTTTTGGACACTTTAAGTCATTTTTATTGGTGTTTTGCATTTGACTTTATTGGTGTTTTGCATTTGACTTAAAATATCATCCTGCGTGTTTTTTGTGTATTTTAGATGCTATAAAACAGGTATTTTAGATGCTATAAAACGTTTTTCTGATGTCAGTTAGGAAACAAAAAAGGGGTGTCGGTTGTCCTTTAAGTGTTCAATGTAAAAGTCCTGCAAGTCCGCAAACACGCACATCAATATGGCAGCACTGTTTCCACTTATGTCCACAAATATTTAAATATTTGACCAGTGACATATTTTATGTTTTTTTTTTTTTTTTTGCCCACACTGGAAATATTTTTTTAGCTTTAATCAAACACTTTAGAGAAAGCAGTTAATTGAGTGGACATCTCTTCCATTGTTGTTTTCGTTTATATTAATGAATCCTAATGTCACCGTTGTGTATCATCCATTACAATGGACCCTTCGATTACACTAGATTAGATTAGGTTTGATTAGATAATAATAATAATAATAATAATAATAATAATAATAATAATGCATTTCATTTATAAGCATCTTTCAAAACTCAAGGAGAATGATTTTTTTTCCCATGCCTAAAGACTAATAAAATCACTTGAGGAATAAAATAGGGGCAATCGACCAAAATTATTAATCAAATTTTGAAAACCCATCAGTTTTTACTGTTCCTCCCACATATCCAGATGCATGGTCACTCATTTTTATTCCCCCCTGACCCCAGTGTGTGGCACACCAGAAGCATTGGTGACACAGCATTATATCTTTTATCTGTAACTCAACTACCAATTAAAGTGTCCACTTCAGCCTTGTAGTTTCCCTTGTATGTCGTCCGATTGACTTTTCAAGTTGTCTTGCGTACTCCCAAGTGTGTAATGAGGAGGCGGCATGCGGTGGTGTGAAGGTTATGTGCCCTTTCCAGCAGGGTCCCAGCTGTGGAGCGCATTGGAGAGCGGCCCTCCATATGCTAAAGTCTGGACTGCGGCTCTTCAGTGTAGAGCTTCAAGCCTGCGGAGGGCAGTCGGGTAAGGCAGGGCGGGGCGGGGGCATGTGGGGTAGCATTGTAGCAGGAGGACAAGAGCCGAGTAAGACCCAGCAGGAGATGCGAGGGGCCTTTTCTAAAGAGCGAACAACTGGAGCTCCCTTTTCTCACACCCCGTTCACATTGTGTATTTTGTCTTGCTTTTCATTTTCCTCATCAGATTCATACGATGGGCAAAAATGTTCTTGTCTTCCAATGCGAACATTATATACACACACACGGACACACACACACCCTCCAATCCATGGTGTGCAGGAATCTATGTTGCTTTGTTTTTCAGTCATCTTGCTTACACCCAAGTCACTCACGAGGACTTGACAAGAAGACGCAAAGGCGCCGTGGATAAAACAAAGCATTTGACTTTGCCCGTCACACAATACACTTCAGATTTGAATATAGCGCACATCATCATTCTTGAATGGCGCCTGTGATGGAGTGTTGTTTTTTTTATGGCTCCTCACATGAATTCTAAAGAACCCCGGGACATATTTTCCTCTTTTTATTTTGGACTTCAAAGTTCGTTGTGGGACGTGTAAGAAAGAAGAAACAGCGTCGTCACGGCGGTCATTGTTTTGAAGTTTTTTATCAACCTTAACTATGGAGTCACCACGGGCCAATTTCTTTCCGTGACTCAAACATAAAGACGTTGGAAAAACAATGAAACAATCACTGAATCAATCACTAAAGCAGCCCCAATATTGAGTCATTGGTTGCCACGACAACAACAAAAAAAATATGTGGGCTTGTTGTTTTGTAAAGATGTGTGAATGTTTCTATGTGAATCGTCATATTAATGTTTTTCTTATACTTTGTTAATACTTTGTTTGTCCAAGATCACTTCCGTTTACGTGTCACGTGTTTCGACGTGCGAAGGAAGTCGGCAAGATAGACCGAAGAAAAAAAATCACGAGAAAGTGAACAATAGCGTCTGTTCAACTTCATTAAAGTTTAGCTACTTCCGGTTAATAAAGTGTAAGTTGTTATTTTGCTTATTTATGTGTTGTCGAAGAGATTGTGGTCATGTTCATTGTTGTTTGAAATGCCTTTTAATTTTTTTACGGTGTTCCACAAATAAACGTTTTGGACATCAGTACGAAAACCAAAATCACTTTTTATTGTATGAATATAGTAACACACACGATGAATTCATCAGATATGAGGTTGCAATCATTGACAGCGAATTTTTTTTAGATATCAATAAACATTACAGTGAGTCGTTCATCTTTAAAACGGTTTCGCTGCATCTGCTGAATTGTTGTAAAGAAGATTCTTATACAGTCGTGCACTTTTTAGTGTAAGCCTGATCTGTGTGAGTCTGCTGCCCTCTGCTGGTCAATGCGAAATATATTTTAAGAATATTTTTAAAAATTGACGTGTGTTCAAGTCTGCTCCTCAATGTCACATAACCATTTAGGAAACTTGTGTATTCAAGTCATAGAAAGACAGATTTATGAGACAATTTTGGTATTCGAGGGATACGATTTATTTTTGAAACTGACTGATGTTGTCAAAGAGGACATGAAGGTAGCTGGTGTGAGAGAAGAGGATGCACAAAAAAACTTACATTCACACACAGATGAGGTTCCAAAATAATATATTAATGTTCAGAATGTAATTATTTTTCATTGAGTCATTTACAAGATGTAAAATATATCTTTGCAACCAATATTTTGACTATATTATTTACAATAAACCAATTAAACGATTTTAAATGAGATAAATGTACAAAAATGTGTTAAAAAAAAGAATAAACACATTTTCATTTCAGGAGGAAGAAGGCTAAGTGAATAGAATAAGCTTCCTGTTAATTTTGACGCTTTACAGACCGGATAAAAAAAAATCCGTACAGAATGTGTCCCTCGGGCAATACTTTGCCAACCCATATTTTTCGATGGATGCCGTCCACTTCGGTAACCAACGAACTCTGATAACTTCAAACTGTCATCTATGTATTTATTTACTCAGTTATGATTCAAGCAGGCGTTCGTTTCTTGGCGCTTATCATAAGATCAACTGAATGCCAACACGGAGTAACCAAGCTGAGTTTGCCATCCAGAAGGGGGCGCAACCGTTTTGTTTTTAAGTTTTAAACCTACAGGACCATCACAATACTCTTCACGTTGTCCGTTTACATGCAGTTTTGATTAGCTGCGGTATCAAACAGCTAGTTACATCGAAGAAGGGATCTGATCTTCAGACACCAGGGTGAAATGTTTTAAAGTGTCCTTGAGAGTTTTGAAAGGTGCTTATTAATAAAAAAAAAAATAATGGGTGTCAAAGTCAATTTTTTTGCGAAGGGCCCCATTGGAGTTATGATTTCTACTCTGGGACTGTTATGAAATTGGGGAAGCCATTAGAATGTTTAATCTCCTCCGCATATTACACATAGAGCGTGCAACAAATTAATAAATGACGAGTTTTCAAATTTGAAATAAAAAATAATGACTGTTATTGTGGTTTACATGGGACAATTTGAAATTTTGGTTCGGACTTGAGAAAGCATCACGGCACTTGTTTTTGTTATTTCAACGTCGTATTTGCTTTTGTTTCATGTTGTCTTAAGGTTCATGTCACATAAAAACGCCAGTTGAGTGTCACACTCATCATGTAAATCAATACCTTTTCTTTGTATTTTGATTATTGCTGTCTCGTGTGTGTGACATATGAGGATGTTGTACAGTAGAAACAAAACGGACTTTCTTTTCTTAACGGATTCTTAAATGGAAAACAAGCAAAAGTGCGTTTGCATTTCCTATCGGGCAACTGCTTATGTATGCACGGTACGTATTGTCCTTCACGCCTAAATGAAAACATGCAGGAAATAAAGTTGTGTTTTCTATGGTTTTCTTAGTATTGACGTTATTCAAATGAAAAGTGACAAACTACGGTCGCTTCTTTGACTGAAACCATCTGCTTTTGGAATGGGTCAAGTCACTTTGCATCACTGTGTCATTGTGTCACTGTCTACTACACTATGCCAAGGCATATATTTAGACCAGATTTGAAGCCTGATTGAATGTTTGGAAAAAAAACACACACCTTTCTAACGTGAAACAGTTATTCCATTTTTAAATTTAAACAAAGATACATAAACATATAAGATACATAAACATTTCTTCGTCAGTTAAACACAAGTGCACACAATGCTGGTTATAATCTTTTTTGCACCCATGCAAATGTAAAAAAAAGGGTAGGCTGTCAATGCCTTTGATCAAGACTTTCTCACGCTCTAATTGTCTCACCAGACCGTGAGACCCTAGTGAGACCTGACGTAACAAATATAAACATAACCAATTTAAAGAAAGGCCGCAATTTAAGGGCGGATCGAGAGTGCAGCACCTGTGATCACGTGTTACAACTTTAATTCCCCTGTGGACTTCGAGGACGCGTAAACGATGGCGAGCAAATCCACACCGGACTTGAGCTTCACTTCGACCCGGCCTGACACCAAAACTGAGGAAAGTCACCGCGAGCAGAGGCCGCCCTATTCTTACGCTGCTCTCATCGCCATGGCCATTAATGAGAGTACCTCAAAGATGGAAACTCTCACCGGCATCTACGCCTACATCACCTCCAAGTTCCCTTTTTATCAGCGCAACATAAAAGGCTGGAAAAACAGCATCCGACACAATTTGTCCTTGAATGACTGCTTCGTCAAGGTGCCAAGGGAGCGTTGCGAAAGCACAAGGGGCAACTACTGGATGCTGGACCGCGCCTTCGAAGACCTATTCGAGGAGGGCAGCTTCCGTCGTCGTCGTCGTCGTCGTTACAATGCGAGGAGAGAGCTCGGTAACGTGTCGAGCTCGACCTACCCGAACTACCCAACGACGTACGTGGGCACCTTGTGGACCGTGAGCCAGCCCATCTCACCGCAACCGAGTTTCTACCACACGGCTCACCACCTGCACCACCACACCGGCACCACTTCGCCTGCGGTGAGCCCCTACATCACGTCACCATGCCCCCAGTCTGTGCCCTACCCTGTCTACCAACAGCAGCCGGTTCTGCTGCCGCAGTACGGGTACCGGTATGGCACCGTGAACTACAACTTGGACACCGAGATGGGGGATTACGTCTCCCAACGTTTCCCAGTCATGTGGTAACGTTGATTAGTTTGAGCAGTAAATGGCCGTTAAATGCTGACCCCTTCGTTCGGGAAAATTCTATATTCGTCAAATGTTATTTTTGTATTTTCGTGCTTGAATTTTTCGAAACGTTTCATAGCCAACGGTCCTATTCTGGTGTTTATTTATGTTCATTGGCTTCGACACAAATTCTTCATATTCTGATGTGTATTTATGTTCATTGATTTCTATCCGCATTGTTCATATTCTAATGTTTATTTGTATTCGTTGGCTGCTAAGCAGCCTTTTAAGCACAATTAAAAGGTTTACAAGATTTCACAAGCATGTTTGTTGAATAAACATGTTTTGGAAAGTTAAGAGTAACCTTTTTTGAATCATGCTGACTAACATTAAAATATGTTACACACGTTACATTAATTTCTATCTATTTCTGTGCAACGTTTAGCCATATTAGATGGAGTTATGAGTATTAGTATTACTTTTCGTGGGAGCGGTTGTCTCTGTCCTGCCATTGACAAGGAGCCGAGTCAGGGTGTCCCCGCGACCCTCGTGAGGATAAAGCAGTCGGGAAGATGATGAATGCAGACAACTACTCGAGTAAAAATTAGTTTGACACAATTGATGAGCCTTATAAAATGACAACTTTTCATCTAACTGAACAAATCTTGGGATAAATAAATTAGTTGGTCATATGTTATGAACTAAACTTTAATTTATATACATGGAACTTAATGTCAATTTATAAACGTAGTTGTGACATCGGATCTTTTTGGAAAGCGGACGGGCGATGACTTATTCCGTTTCCGGCACATGAGCCTGGACAAAAGAGACTCGATCCGCGTTTTGACTTAGGATGTTTCATACACACTAAAACAGTAAAACACAGACAGATTTACAATTTTTATGCAACGTTTTTTTCCCTGTTCGTGCAATGGAGGCGTTCAAGGACCTTCTGCAGCTCTATCCTCAAGTGTTGTACAGCGCCACAGCCTTCTTGGCCGGCGGCGTGCTCATCTACAAGCTTGCTAACAGGTAACAACATGCTAATAGCAATACGTACTATTATTCTGAACCGGAGTAGCTCAATAATGACGATTTGACTGCTGTCTATATGTGACGGGTGTCACAACAGTGACTGTCTTCATCTCCACGATGCTGCTGTATTAATGAAGACGAGACGCGTGGATGTGTCTTTTTATTTCTTTTATTTCTGCAACACAGTATGGCAGAAGGGATGGGTGAAGTCGCATGGGTTTCGTCTTGTGATTAACCTGAATCTCCTCGAGATTGTTCTGGAAACTATCGGCGGGACATAGTGCCACACTGTGCGCCGTTGCGTCACTTCCTTCATAATTTAATAATCTAAGTGCACAACTCCGTTACATACACCCCCCTTAAATTATGCAGAAGTGAGGCAACATACACACGGAAGACAACAGAAAGACCAACAGGCACAATAGACAAGGTTATCGGGCAAGGATGTACAAAAATGCTGTCTAATTATGTCACTCATCTGACCAACTACGTCAGGTGACTGGAGTAAGGGATCTGTCGCCGGTGTGTCAGGGTCTGTGTGCTCGTCGGAGATGCACGGTACTGGGTCTGGGAAGGAACTCTGTCCCCACTAACATAAGTGGCCTCAGCTCGCACCTGCCCATTCCCCTCTGTACAAACTACATCACCCTGCATAGCACTACATAACTGTGACAGACTGGAGAAAGGTATCTGTTGCTGGTGTATCAGTTGTCTGTGCGCTCGTCGTAGATGCACTGCACTGGGTCTGGGAAGGAACTCTGTCCCCACTAACATAAGTGGCCTCAGCTTGAACCTGCCCATTCCCCTCTGTACAACCTACACCACTCTGGATTGCACTATACAACTGTTACACGGTTGGGAAGCCTCTACCAACACACTCAAAGGTGTGCTACTTGTTACATGTAAGGAGCTCATTCTTAGACTTAACACACGAAAACACGTACATGAAAAAAAACACACTAATTGCAAAACAGCAGGTCAGACAATTAACACACTACATGTATTTTCAAAACGGGGGTCGACACACCGTCCACCGAGTGATGGGACTGCACAGCGTCTTCATTGTGCAGCATCGCGGTCCCGGTCCGAAGTGGAGAGTCACTTGTGAATCCGGGTCACGGCACCAATGTGACGGGTGTCACAACAGTGACTGTCTTCATCTCCACGATGCTGCTGTATTAATGAAGACGAGACGCGTGGATGTGTCTTTTTATTTCTTTTATTTCTGCAACACAGTATGGCAGAAGGGATGGGTGAAGTCGCATGGGTTTCGTCTTGTGATTAACCTGAATCTCCTCGAGATTGTTCTGGAAACTATCGGCGGGACATAGTGCCACACTGTGCGCCGTTGCGTCACTTCCTTCATAATTTAATAATCTAAGTGCACAACTCCGTTACATATATTATTGTGAAGTTTTCCATGAACTTGCGTCCTGTCACCGTGATCGTGTGGAGATGCATTAAATCAGCCATGAACAACCAGTGTGCGGTGGCACATTGCTAATTTTTCGGACGGCAAAGTGTTAACCTAAGGCTAAATTTGTTTTGTTAATTGATCAATGCCAGTCACATATAATAACAGACAAATCAATCAAATTCTCATCAACTGATGACAGAATTTGCATTTTTAACCCATGAATCTTTCTTTTTCTTTTTGTTTGCTGTGATTTTTTTTCTCTAGTATATAATCTATTTGAACCCAGAAACATAACTTCAACAACTCCTTCCCATCTATGAAAGCTACAGGTTTTTGCTGACTGTTTAATAACATCCAATGGTGTCAACATGTTCTCAAATGTCATCAATTCACAGGAAAAAGCCCCTGAATGCTAGAGTGAACTGTTGGTTCTGCAACCAGGATACCGTTGTTCCATACGGCAACAGGAACTGTTGGGACTGCCCCAGCTGTGACCAGTACAATGGATTTCAGGATGTAAGTTTCCCTGCACGCTTCATAACACTCTTGGCACAAAAACTTTGATTGTATGTATTGGATTATCAACATTTATTTGTCCTGGCATCAGAACGGGGACTACAACAAGCCCATTCCGGCCCAGTATACAGAGGATTTGAACCATGGAGTGTCTGGAAGTATTCCTACTCAGGTGACACTTGGCACCACACAATGGGTAAACTCCAAGATGCTCCTGTGCAGGAAGTGCAACCACAACCAGTCAACTAAGATCAAGCTGCTGGCCTCTTTTATACCAAAGGATGATGTACGTATTAAAATGCTGGCTTTCCTGTCGTCAACCATGAAGACATGAATCCTTTTTTTTTTTTTTAATTCAATAGGGGAACTACGACGAGGAGATTGACGCTTACAAGTGTCACTTGGAGGAGCACTACAAACTATGCAGGCCTTGTCAGGCAGCCGTGGATTATTACATTCAATTTCAGAACCGCCAGCTTCGGACTGTTCTGCTTAGCGATCATCTTAGACACACTCAAGAGTCGCTGAAGGGCTTCATAAAGGTAAGAGAGAATAAATCTTTGACGTTTGACTACTTGTCTCTCATCTATGACGTTCTATCTTGCTACAGGCCTCCCTCTCTGCATCCTGTCCTCTGGTGGTGGTCTTGCTCAGATGCCTCTCGTTCCTTTTTTGTGCTTTTCTGCTCACCTTGACTTTCTCGGACGACTGGCAGACCTTAAATGGAGTACTGAATCATTTCCAATCAGGCGCCCACAACGTGTCCACCTCCAAAAATGCCAGCGATGGAGTCACACAAACGTTGGAGAGTTTGCTGGACCTCCTTCCAGTTACACTTATAGAGCACGCCAATCACTTGCGGCTCTTCGGACAAGCAAATGAGATGGTGGTCATTTGCCTCGGCCTGTCGTCGTGTCTCATTGGTCTCCTATTAGCGGGAGCGGCCAGGTAAGTCTGACTTTGCTGCAGTTGTCTGGTCGTGGAGGAAAAGTCAACCGTCCCATCTGGTGTGATTATCAGGTTGAGAAGAATTGACATCGTGTCTTCGGCGCTGTGGTTCCTGGTTTTGTCTTGGCACCTTTTGGCGGCGCACGTCGAGGATGACGCCTCCAGCTGGACAGCCGCGCACGTCACCACAGTGCTGTGTTGCCTTGTCAGCTTTGCCGCCGCCGTAGCCACACGCAACCCATCGAGTCAACGAAGAGGCAGATATCGAAGGTCAGAAACCCAGCGCTGATGTTCTTTGCACTATGGTTATTGCTGCTTCTTGGCGTTCATTCTTTTTTTATCGTTCACAAAAAAGGAATCGGTGTAGAAAAGACCATGTTTTTTTTAAATAGTACTTTGCGTGATTTTCGAACTTTGCGCCACATCTTTAAAAAAAGAAATTGTATACATCTGTCACACTGGACTGTCATATTTTTAGGGAAAATTGTTTCATAAAAAAAACAACACTAAAAACTGGAGTTAAACTTGCAGCAACCATTTCTGTTACCTAATTGGTCGCAGTCAACAAGCTGTGGTTGAATTTACATCTTCTGCTTGGAACAACCATTTTTTAGGTATAAAATGGCTGACCTTAAATCTAACCCTGTGTTGCATTGTGGCCAAAGGTCAAATCCTCATTTTCTGCCTTTTTGGTACTGTCGAGATAAAATCCTTGTTGTGGCAAATGTAGCATGTTTAACTAGCAAGCTAGCTGAGGAGACGCTCTCTTCATGTATTTTCTTGAGACGCGGTAGCTAATGAATGACTTGCATCACACGAGTTGCCATGACTATGACTGATACTTACTACTTAAAAAAAGTAGTACTACTACTACTACTACTACTACTTTTTTTCCTTCCTTTTCTCATTCTGTTTCTATTTCTGCTTTCTTTTGGCAATTAGCAAATTGCTTTGACGCATTACCACCACCTTCTGAAATTGAGTGCGTGCGTGATTTGAATGTGAAAATTGTAATAACACTTATTGGACAAGTTGGAGCTGAGGGTAATTGTCAAAAAAAATACGGTACTTAGAAATAGTCAATGAATTGAGGCATCATCATATGGAACAAACCCAGACACACACAGAATGAAATAAATATTTAGTAAACTTGTTGTAATGGTTGTCCACGGTTTGGAACAGAGTTTTGTTCCTTCTGATGTGGTAACAAAGACGACTGCCACCCAAGCAATCAATCTAGACGATTCAAAATTAAACTGAATCTGTAAATATTATTTTATAATTAAATCCATTGCATAACAGTCGTCCTCGTGTCATTTAAAATCGTGGTCAGCTTTTAGAATGTAATTTATTTTAAAGTTTTAATTGCACACACTTTTCTTGTAAGACCATTTTGACGTTCACTACAAAGTTTTCATGCAAATTACTACCTTTTTTTTATAGTTTTTATAATCCTAAATACATACTTATATACCGAATTTCCGTTCATCAAAACTTCCTTTTTCACATGTGGCATTCAGCTCAATATTTATAAAATGATAGAAGGAAAATATGTAAACTGTGCTGTCGATTGAGTAATTTTAATTATTTTATATTATCTCTGGGAACTTGGTGTGGACATTCTGCTGCACTGTCGTTGAATAAAATTGTGTCATTGTTGTTGCATTAGGAAAAGAAATTGATTTATCCGTCTTTCTAAGTCCACAGCAGTTTATTTTTCTTGCCCCCCCCTTTCCTCTACTGTTTAATGTTTGAATGTAACCATGACTGTCTGATCATTCTATCCTCCACATCCCAGCCATTGTGTTGTAGCCACTTTGCGTATTTTCTTTTCACATCTGTTCATCGTATGAAAAAAATGGAAACACTCACTTCAGAGGTTTTTTTTTGTAACACTGTACCATGAAAAATCCAAAACATGATGTGAAGTCTTTTGGACGTGTGTGGAAAGCAAATGTCAAAATCCCCACATATGAAAGCGGGCAGTATGACTTTTAGCAGCTGCTGCTGTCTCTTGTGGCCTGCAAAATATTAATTTGTCATTTTGGAATTATGTGCTATTATTGTCAACTACTGTAAGTTGTTCTTGTTTCCTTTTTTATTGTCACTTAATCTATGAATAATGATCATATCACCATATTTATTCTTGCAAAAGTAGAATTCTGTCTCTCTCTCTCTCTCCTTATTTCTTTCTTTATTCTCGCCCCATGTAGTCTATTGGCAACAATGGAGCACTGCGATTGTTGAATTATAACAAACTGAAATGGGAGTCCAGTAATTTTAAACATCTTGCTGAAATGCGGTGTCGTTGATTGTCAAGGCTTGTATTATTCAGCTGTTTGGAAGTTGTCTGCACATCGAGGTCAGATTTATTTATTTATTGTTTTCCCAGTCTATTGTTATTTAAGACTTTGTAGGATTTTTTTTTGCTGTGTGTTCATATATAATAAACAGCTTATGTCAGCAAGTGTCTTTTTTTTTCTTCTACGCAAATTCGAATACTTATTTTCAATACCTCAATGAAAATCTTAAACTTAACGGCCGTCGAATAACGGTCGCACGTGGCTAAGATGACCTCATTCTGTGAACGCTGCTTTGATGCGCATGCACACGTGCTACTTTCTGGTTAACCGCTGCGGCGCCAATTCTGGCACTGCCATAAAAGCACAAACGCTTGGTGCTAATTATAGCGCTATGTCGTTTGAGCATATCTTCAAAATACTCGATACCTGAATGATCTGTCTTCATAGTCACACTTTATGCCAATTGTTGATGATTACTAGTGACAGATCTGTGTGAATTGACATAATAAATTGTCCTAGTAGTTTACAGCTATTTCCTACAGTCGCAGATCAAACGTTAGCACTGTTAACAAACGCCTGTTTGCTTGATCATATCATTTGCAGGTTAGTAGACTGTCACTCCTCTTGTTTTACAGAAACTTTCCAGATTCCTCCGCGCATTCCCTGAGCAACCAGCCCGCTATGCTTACCCCCGAAATGATCCGCTCCTTCGTCCCTGCGCCTCCTCCCAACATCTCCAAGCTCATAAACCACCAAAAGAGTCCTCCCCCGAAACCCAGGGGCTCGCTCTCCTCTCTGCCTCGCCGTCTTAAGAACGCACTCTGCCTTGGTACCATCTCCACCTTCACCACGACGGGTAACACTTTCCCATTTTTATTTTCACCTACATTTTGCCATTGATATAAGGGCCAGTAAATGAAATGTATTATTATTATTATTATTATTATTATTATTATTATTATTATAGAATCTGCACCGGTATCTGCAAATTTGTGCTCTTGTAGCAGGGAAGTCACAAATTCTGTCATTCTGTATGAAAATGGCAAATCAGTAATCATAGCAACAACCGAGTATACAGTGCGATGATATATTTTTAAAGGACAACCGACGTCTCCGGACAAGTTGTGTCCATAATTTGTAAAATGGCTTCAAATGACTTCTACTGAGTGTATTTTAATAAGATTCCACCTCATATAGCTATATTTTACATTTTAAGACTCGTGCTGAATATTCAGGAAGTCTTGTTTTGGAGTTAGTGACGAGTCCGTACGTGACTTCACTAAAGGAACGCAACTGACCGAAAAAAAAGACACATTGTAGCAGTCCTTCCATCACGTCAATGTATTTTGCTGTACTTGTTTGGTCTGACAACCTCGTGTTGCACACAAAAGCCTCCAGAAGAGGGCGTCCAAGCTCCATATAAGGAATTTATCAGTCTGTGGAAACGTAGGTGGCCACAGGAGGTCGCCATTTTGTGCCTCTTTTTTTGGGTGAGACATTTCCCCCCCAATGTTGCCTCAAAATGTCACGAAATAAATTCTTTAATCGATTGCAAACATTCCTCTTCAGAAATATTTGAATCATATTCATAAGTGGATGTGTAACAAGAAATAATATTCTCCGAATCTGAAGCCATTGTTTTGATTCTCCAGCAATGCAAGATGTCTTGGCGTGACGTCACGAACTGGGGGCGGGACTTTCTGAAAATACCCAATTCGCAGCTCAATTTTTTGCAGATTTTGGACACTTTAAGTCATTTTTATTGATTGGTGTTTTGCATTTTGATAAAAATATACTGCGTGTTTTGGGTATTTTAGATGTTATAAACGTTTGTGACGTTGGTTGTCCTTTAAGTTGCTGCTCAAACTAGTTGACCGCATGGCGTGTGTCCATCACCACCTGCTGAAAAGCTGCATTCATACGGTTCTGCCACTAGGAGGTGTGAAAGGTTTACATTTTTGCGAGACAGGGTCACCGTGTCCCATCCACGTTCCTGGAACAGATTACAAAAAACTGCCAAAAAGAAAGTGGCGGCATTACAAGTGTCTCAATGTTGTTTTTCAGATTCAGGCTACTTATTCAGTGGAAGCAGACCAGCATCGGTCTACAAAGACTCTCCTCCCTCAGGTATTGAAAAACAAAAGTAGACCATCGTCTTCTCTGGGGGTGTTGGTTGATTTTGAGCTAAGCTATTCAGGGTTTGTGTGTCTGTGGCTAAGGGTGTTTCTGTGTTGTCTAAGCAACGGTCTCAGCCAATAGAAGAGGTTGAAAAACTTCTGTTGATTTGGATTAACAAAAAGCAGCTAGCAGGGGACATTGTGAGTGAGGGTATTATTGTCGAGAAAGCACGGCAACTTCACTCGGATATCATGAAGAGGCAACTACATCAACTACCATCACAAAGGTAAATAAAACGACTTGATTATACTTTACAGATTATTTCATTAATTACTATAAATTATGACATTTATTATACATAAAATAAGGTATTTTTTGTCTATTTTTAAGGCCTATTTAGTCGAACATTATGTTTTACGAGGACTTAGGAACGGATTATTCTCATTTTGATGGTTTCTTATGGGAAATAAATGTTTGGAAGATGAACTTTTTGCCTCACACACACTTTTTGGGAACCAATTAAGTTCGTGAGCTGAGATATCACTGTATATAAAAGGTTTCCAAATGTAATATATACAGTACTGTAAATATATAAACATTTTCCATATAGAAGACACACCACATTATAAGGCGCTACAGTAGAGGCTGGTTAAGAACTATTTCTTCTACAGGGGGAAATGGGAGTCGGTGGCTGCTGACAATAGTTGCCAGTTATGGCTCAATATATAACTTCACATATCAGAATCAGAAAACCTTTATTCGTCCCACAATGGGGAAATTTGCATATAAAGCGTAGGGTCATCTTTTGAAGAAAATCAAGGCTTTTGGGTGCGCCTTATACACCGGAAAATATGGTATGTTTAATAAATGAATTACAATCATGGCAAACATTAAACACAAAAACAATGCCAAGTCACGTGATGAATCACAAACCAGGGAATAAAAACAGCTACCAACAATTAATTTCACCCCCAAAACCCAAAATGCCCCTCACTTTGCCATAAAGATGCTGCATTTCTTGTCCTGTTCAGCCTCCAACCAGCAGAGGGCGCAGTTTCCCCTTCGAAACAAGTTATCATTCACCAGTTGTGTGGTTGTGACTCTTACAAGGCAATACATATTGGTTTATACAGCGCTTTTATCAACAGCTGAAACTGTAACAACGCGCTTAACATGGACAACTATCATCTGCAGGAGAAATAAAGCAGTCACAAAGATAGTAGAAAGCACCTGGGAGTAAAACTAAGATCAAATTTGAATTTTACTGAGTCAAATGCCAAAGTGTACCTCAATTTGTTCATGGTTGTCAACTTGTCAATAGGTTCACTCCGGCTTCTTGTCCCCCCTTTTTGCCCTCCACAGACTACTTTTCAATGAAATCATGGAGTCGGCCATCATCGCCCGGCATCTCGCCGGCTCCCTCTGTTGACGGCTCGGCGACATCCGGCTCCGGCTCGGATAGACACACTCGTCCCCTCATCACCCCTGCCCGCCTCAACTTGGGTCGCTGCAAATCCACGCTGCGCTCAGCCAAGATGGCGTCCCTTTTCAGGTCCCCGCCCGTGTCCCCGACGCGAGTTCTCCACGTTGACCAGACCTCGGTTTACAGCGGTCATCTTTCACCGGGTGTACCGCTTTTCTCGAGCCAGAGTGGTGAGTCACATGTTATCTCAGTCGTGCCAATCAATGACTTATCCCACAAAAAAAACAACAACAACACATTTTAGATATGAGTGACTTTCTTGATGTCAACCCTTTACAGATTTGACTTCAATACTCGAAGACAGCAGCGTAAAGGAGAAAGCGAGCAGCACTTCTGGATCTTTAACGTCACTGGTTGGATCGGTGACGAGGTTGCCGGAGAGCAGCCGCTCCTCACAAAGTAAGTTCATTGAAGGACAACCGACACCATTTTTTTGTTTCCTAACTGACATCAGAAAAATGTTTTATAGCATCTAAAATACCCAAAACACGCAGGCTGATATTTTTAGTCAAATGATAAACACCAATAAAAATGACTTAAAGGACAACCGACGTCTCCGGACAAGTTGTGTCCATAATTTGTAAAATGGCTTCAAATGACTTCTACTTGAGCGTATTTTACAAAGATTCCACCGCATATAGCTATATTTTACGTTTTAAGACTCCGGAAGTCTTGTTTTTTAGTTGGTGACGAGTCCGTACGTGACGTCACTAAAGGACTGTAAAAAAGATGCATTCTCGCGGTCCTTCTATCACGTCTGGGGACCTCGTGTTGCACCCAAAAGCCGCCAGAAGAGGGCGTCCAAGCTCCATATAGGGAATTTATCAGCCTGTGGAAACGGAATTGGCCACAGGAGGTTGCCATTTTGTGCCTCTTTTTGGGTGAGACATTTCCCCCCCAATGTTGCCTCAAAATGGCACAAATAAATTATTTAATCGATTGCAAACATATATGCTTTCCTCTTCAGAACTATTTGAATCATATTCATAACTGGAGGTGTAAAAAAAAAGCATATTCTCCGAATCTGAAGCCATTGTTTTGATTCTCCAGCAATGCAAGACGTCTTGGCGTGACGTCACGAAATGGGGGTGGGACTTTCTGAAAATGCCCAATTCGCAGCTCAATTTTTTTGCGGATTTCGGACACTTTTTATTGGTGTTTTGCATTTGACTAAAAATATCATACTGTGTGTTTTGTTTTGGTATTTTAGATGCTCGGTTGTCCTTTAAATAATTTTTTAAGGTGTTTTTTTGCATGGTCATTTTTCAGTCTAAATCATCGCATGGACACCTCTGTCGTGAGTGCCCAATTAAATTTGTGTTTCAAAGCGTAACCTTCTAAAGGTCGACCAGGATCCCTTTCAGCTTTCAGGATTTAGTTCGGTTCAGATTTCTAAACCACTTTTCCAAGAGGACATAAACCATTTGTGGATGAAACGAAAACACGTTTCGCTGGGATTAAGTTTAAAAAGCTCCCGTCTCTTTTTTTTTTCCACGTCTTGAAACCTGCCGTAAATTTCACTGCCTTATAATAACAAACATTCATTTGCTCGGTCTTGCGCAGATACGTCCCCGTGGCTTTGGAGGGGCCTTTTATTCATCAGCCTGAGCACCAACCTGCTGTTTGCTGCCCTCTGGATGTCCTACAACTGGAGATAAACAACTTTACTCCTCTTCCCCTGCTCCAAAAGGTTTCAATACTCGCTTTGAAAGACTCTTGAATATCCAAAACCACCACTCCTGCTTTAGCAGATGCGATGAAAATCTGCTTAAGCGTACAAGGGTGCGGCCGGAAATAAATAAGGACAGCGTTGATGTGGCGCGCAGGAATGTGCTTGGCTTGGCACTTCTTCTACGTGTATCAGCGAGGTCATGTTTAGGCGCCATTGCTTCCTTATGAAGCGTCCGTCACCTTGTGTGTGACCGGGTGCAATGTCACGGTCACCACTTGTGCAAACATCAGCTGCTCCCGTTTGTTGGTTGTCGTCACGGGTGCACAAAAGCAGTGCGAGTCGCTCACTTGAGAGCACTCAGAAGAGGTCAGGCCAGCCTCCATTTGAAAGTGAGTCAACAGGGGGGTAACGGTGATCTTCGTTGTGGAAAAAAAAGAGGACAGTTGCCATAGAGCACCACTGTGCAAACAGGTCAACAGAAACTCATTTTTTCAAAGGGGCTGATTGTCTTGAAATTCTAGTTAATGTCTTTTTGATAACAGATTCCAAGCTCTGGTATAATTATGTCATTGTAATTAAAGGACAACCGATGTCACTTTTTTGTTTCTTAACTGACATCAGAAAAACGTTTTATAGCATCTAAAATACCCAAAGCACGCAGTATGATATTTTTAGTCAAATGCAAAACACGAATAAAAATGACTTAAAGTGTCCAAAATCTGCAAAAAAAATAGAGCTGCAAATTGGGCATTTTCAGAAAGTCCCACCCCCAGTTCGTGACGTCACGCCAAGACGTCTTGTCTTGCTCGACAATCAAAACAATGGCTTCAGATTCGGAGAATATGCTTTCTTGTGACACATCCAGTTATGAATATGATTCAAATAGTTCTGAAGAGGAAAGCATACATGTTTGCAATCGATTAAAGAATTTATTCCATGCCAGTTTGAGGTATCTGGGGCTGGGAAATGTAGCACACAAAGAGGCAGAAAATGGCGACAAAGCTCCTGTAAGGAATTAATCAGCCCGTTTCTACAGGCTGATTAATTCCTTACATGGAGCTTTGTCGCCCTCTTCTGCCTCTTTTTGGTGCAACACGAAGTTTTCAGACCAAACAAGTACAGCAAAATGCATTGACGTGATGGAAGGACTGCTACAATGTCCTTTTTTCGGTCAGGGGCGTTCCTTCAGTGACGTCACGTACGGACTCGTCACCAACCCAAAAACAAGACTTCCGGAATATTCAGCACGAGTCTTAAAACGTAAAATATAGCTATATGCGGTGGAATCTTTGTAAAATACGCTCAGTAGAAGTCATTTGAAGCCATTTTACAAATTATGGACACAACTTGTCCGGAGGCGTCGGTTGTCCTTTAAGGATCTGATCATTTATTTGCACATTTTTGTTGTCAAAAGCAAATTCTCACCATGGCTTTTTAAGTGTATGAAGGCTCTGGGATGATTTGTGTGAAATGTATTAATATTTGTGATCAATGTGAGTAAAGTGAATGATTGTATGCTTTCCTGTTTTATTAAGATTATTTTGCCGGGTGAATAAAACTATTTTTCTAACGTTTCTTATCTGCTTCATCCTGTAACCTGATTCGATCCCATTTCCGCATGACGATATCAGAGTGATTTTGCCGTGCAACACACGCACCTTTAATAGCTTCTCTGTTACAAAGGATGGTAGCAATGGTGGACTTAGCATATACGTACTGGGCCGCTAAATCAGACAAATACACACCTCGTTCGTGTTTTTCAATGATCTCCTTCTTCTCCTCGACTAATTTTGTTATGTGTCTTCTTCAGCCGAACACGAGCCCGTGGTGGGGTCTTTTTCGGTCCCATAACAGCAAAAGTATCTGTAAAGAAATCCTTGGAGACGATCGACGTGGGCACTCAAAAGAAAGGGGGTGTGGAAAGGTAGGCCGGCTGGGGCGCTGTTCGGTCGTGTGCTTTGGTGTTCTTCCACCGAAGATTACTCCGCCAACCGTGGTGGGGCGTCGCTCTGTGTATCCCGAAAAGTAGTGCTTAATCCAAGGTTTAATTTTCATAAATTTAACGTTCGTAAACCGAAATTTTGTAAGGCAAGGTGTTCGTAAACCAAGGCCCCACTGTGCTTGCTTATGTTCCTCTTTTTGAACTGAACTACAGTACACATTTAGAGTGTTGTCCTGAAAAGCTGCCACTCAGCGAGACACCTTTTCGAAAAACTCCTCTTTGCGGTTCACGACGAGCACGTCTCCGCAACCGTGCTCTTGGCGGATTCCACCGCTTGACATCCCGGGTGGGCTGTCACAAGGGAAGCTCTGACCTGAACTGGGCTTCGCTCAAGCTTCGACTACAGTCGTGCTGTTGTTTATCCAGCATAGCTGCCCAGTCGCGAAACAGGCGGCAATAGTGGAGGGATGGCAAACTTTTCCTGGAATTGGGCAGTGACTCCAAGCTGAAATGGAAATGACTCAAAACGGGCAGGACACTGAACACGTCCTACACGAGCGATTGAAAGGAGATGAACAAATAAATTTGGGATTTTTATTTGGCATCATTTCAAGTGCAAAAACCAAATCACTGCCTCTACATAAGAAAAAAATCCAAACTCGTATTTCAAATTCACTACACACATTTTGTTCAAGTAGGGGTGGGACATAATATTGATATTGCAATCCTTACCTCCCACAGTACACTTGTCGCAATGCACAGACAATCACATGAGGCACAGGTGTCAAAGTCAAAGCCCGGGGGCCAAATCTGGTCCGCCACATCATTTTATTCGGCCCTCGAAAGCAAATCAAGCATGTCAAGCGCCATGATACTTGCTAAAGTCTGAACCAAAATTTCAAATTGTCGTATGTAAACCACACTCATTATTCTTGACTTCAGATTTGAAAACGAGTTTTCATTAATTTGTGTGTTCTGTATGTAATATGTGGAGGAGATTGTAATGGTTTCCATCAAATATATAATGGCCCTCGAGAGGAAACCAATGTGGACAATGTGGCCCGCAGCAAAAAGAAAAAAAAATCGTTTGACCCCCCTGACTTAATGACCTAGTATGTACTACATATTGCTAATATGTCATATTTGCCTCTTTATGTTCTAAAACCATGTTTCAATCGCACTATTTAATTGACTACTAAAAATAATGTTTTTGACAGACTGATACACTTGTTGAGACTGAATTAAGAGCACTTACACTGTAGGTCTTCTACTTCGAGTTGGACTAAATAAACAGTTCCAAATTGATTGACGAATAGTCATATGTAAATCCTAAATATAATTTTAATGTCATTTTTCACCCTCAAATTATGTTATTGATGTGATATGGCTGTCATAAAAAAATCACAAAGACATCAAATTGCATATTTTTTTCATAAGACTACTTACATTTCTGTACAACAATAAATACCTCAAGCATCAACCAGTATAATTTAGGGCATCTCCAGATATCAGAGGTGCTTTGGAATAAATGTTCATGTTCACAGTCAGTACCTCCGTGCGCGAGGAGAACCTGCTCCTCAAGAATAATAAAGCTTGAGTCATTGGCATTGGCTCAAACAGTCGCGCTCGGGTCATTTACGAAAGCGATACTATGGTCAAAGTAGGGCTGTGCGATTAATCGATCTGATCGATGTCATTCTTTTTGAGGGTGATGTGTTTTTCTTTATGGGATAGTATCATTTATTTCAAGGACAACCGACACCATTTTTTTGTGTTTCCTAACTGACATCAGAGAAACGTTATATAGCATCTAAAATACCCAAACCACGCAGGCTGATATTTTTAGTCAAATGAAAAACACCAATAAAAATGATTTTAAGTCTCCCAAAACTACTTCAAATTGAACCCGGAAGTGGCCAGTTTCAGAAGGTCCCGCCCCCTTGTTCGTGAGGTCACGCCATGACGTCTTGCCTTGATCGAGAATTAAAACAATGGCTTCAGATTCAGAGAAGATGCTTTCTTGTTACTCATCCAGTTATGCATATGATTCAAATAGTTCTGAAGAGGAAAGCATAAATGTTTGCAATCGATTAAAGAAGTCTTTCTGGGTCATTTTGAGGCGTCAGGACTGATGTGTAGCACCCAGAACATACAGAAGATGGCATCCAAGCTCCGTTGGAAATGGTCTGATTTGTCTGCAGGGAATTTGTGTTAGCGAATATGAAATAGTTGTCTTGGTGCAACGCACAACGATTCACCATCGCGTTATTTATGTGTTTTCCTTCTAATTTCGGCATCAACACGGATCAACACGAAGTTTTCAGACCAAACAAAGTACCGCAAAATGCATTGTGTGTCCTTCCTCGATCAGGGGCGTTCCTTCCGTGACGTCAGTACTCGTCACCAACTCAAAAACAAGACTTCCTGAATATTCAGCGCAAGTGTTAAAACATAAAATATAGCTATATGAGGTGGAATCTTTGTCAAATACGCTCAGTAGAAGTCATTTGAAGTGATTTTACAAATTATGGACACAACTTGTCCGGAGGCGTCCGTTGTCCTTTAACCAGAAAACGAAGTGATTTTCTTCATTGGAGCCTCATCAAACAGTGAGGAGAAGGCTTCTCAGTCCACAGTGATGAAAAAGTGCAAATTGACCATCACGAAAACAGCTGAACCCAAAAAGATCGAAGCCCTTCTCATCAAGTTCTCAGATACTCCGGAGTTGAGTAATTGAAGAGCAAGAAATCCATCCGGTAGAGGTTGAACAGTCTCTTGTGATAAAACGGACTAATGTGCTTGAAGAAGCGCGCCGCCATGTCACCATCCGTCCTGGTGCTTTTCCCGGACGTCGGGAATTGAACCGTGTCGGCCACCCCCGCTAAGGAGAGCACAGCGCGGGCGTCCGGCTCCAGCGTCTCGTACTTGCCCACCACGTCGTAGTGGATCAGACACGGGTGGCACAGCGAGTGAACCCTCTCCCAGTGCTCGTTAAAAGGCTCCTCGCGTAGGGTCCGAGGGTCGACGAGATACTGGACAAACTCGTGGAAAGACACGTCGTTCCCTTTCTGCAGGGCCTCGGGATCCGGGTCGACGCGGTGCCGCCGGATGATCTTCGTCCCGTAGCGTTTGTGGAAAGCCGTGTTGTAGCTGCGGGTGAACTTATTGCGGTAGGCCGAAACCAGGCGCTCGAAAGGCTCCCTCACGAAGATGAATTTGAGGTAGCTGCGCAGGCGGCGGTTGATCTCGGGGACGGAGAACTCGGAGAGCGTGCGCAGGTTGCCGGCGACGTGGGCCTCGTTGGCCGGGATGGCCAGCGGTTCGCTGTAGTGGCCGTCGCCGGTGAGGACCATCAGGATTCGCTTCCAGTTGGTGCAGGCCACCTGGAAGGGAGGCCGCGTTATACGATGCAAGCGGATACGACGACCGATCCTAGCTGACGACCAATCTCAGTTCAAGTGCACAGTACAGGATGGTATGGTGGACAAAATTGTTAGTCGATTGACTGAGCCCTAATTCGTTCCATGCCCACCCTCAAAATTCAGACAGAATGTTTGCTAAGGCATAAAAAATGCCTCAAAATAAGTAACAAATACTCTTTCCAATTACATTATTGCACAGTAAATGACAGTTGGGCATAATTTATTGTATTCTATTTGTAATTGTATTAAAATGAGACCTCAACTTACAAACTTTTTGTCTTACAAACGTCAAATTTATGAAAATTAAACCTTATAATAAGCACTATTTTCATAATACACACCCACCACGGCTGGCGGAGTGATCTTCGGTGGAAGCACACGACCGAACAGCACCAGAGGTTAAGTTACCAACAGTCCTTATGGAAGGTGACTCTCCTTCCATAAGCCATCAACGACCATCAAAAAGGTAAATAAAACTTTATTTTACAGCACAGTTTATTTCTTTAATTACAGTCCTCATGTAATGCGCCTCTCTTTCCAAACAGCAATTCCCTTTGACCTTCGACCTCCAACGCCATCCCATCAAGCCATAAATGACTATCACACATGTAAATAAAGTGACTTTATGATACAATGCAGTGTATTTCTTTCATTACAATACAATAGCACATTTATTATACATAGAATAAGGTATGTTGTGTGTAGTTTTAAGACTTATTTAGTTGAAAAGTATATTTTATGGAAACCCGGGAACGGATTATTCCCATTTCAATGGTTTCCTATGGGAATTTTTTTTTGAGATACACACTTTTCGCCTTACACACTGTCTGGGAACCAATTAAGTTCGTAAGTTGAGGTCTTATAGTATCTATGCTTGTCTGTGACTGTAAAGTTTCCTTGAGAGCTTTAAAAGGCGCTTAAAATAAAATGTATTATTATCATGTACAAAAAGAAGGAATAATGAATAAAAATGACACTGTCGACCAGCGTGTAAAGACAAACATGTATTTTCTATTTGCCTGTCCTCATTCTGGGTGAGTTGGTGCCTCTTGCGGCTGTCTTTGGACCAGAGTTGGGGTCCACCCTGGAACGGTTAGCCCTGACCAACATATACAGACAACCGTTTACGCCCACGCTCCAGGGTAGACAAACATCTTAACATCTTAATTCTGTAGCAGACATGCTAACCACAAGGCCAAGAGTTAGACACTGTCCAGTGAATCAAAGCAAAAACCTTTTGTGAAATATTTCATTCTTGTTGTACCTTTTACTGGTTTGCCTTTATCATGGACAATAATAGAGAGCGATATTTTTCGTATTTAAAGAAAAACATGATTGGTTTTGGATTGGAATGGCCGTTCATTTCATGAAATATCTTTTCGGGGGGATCACGAAACCAAATCAAGGAACCAACCTTGGGTACGTAGCAGTAAAGAAGGCTGTGTTTGTCATCCACAATGAGATGTTTGAGATCTTCCGGAGCTAGAACGCGCCGCTTCTTTGTATGACTCAGACAAGCCTGCTCCAGCAGCTCCCTGCGACCTTGAAGCGACTTCTGGTCAGCCAACATCTGCAGCTGCTTCTAGGGACACGGGTTCAAATAATATAAGCAGGGGTGATTTTTTTTAAAAACGCAGCGCCGATGAGTCGTGCGGTGACGTGAACAGCTGGGCTGTAATACATCAATATGCACTGAAGTCATGATTTCCAATTGTAAACACACATCATGTACAACCAATGGTGGATTGTCAGGATCTGCAAGGCCTTCTCTGCTGGCTTAAAATGATCAGAATCACAGATTGATCTTCATTATATTGTGTCCATTAATTCTGATTAAATTCTTCCAAATTGTTTTTTAGCTTCTTTTCATTGCTTTTCCCTTGTTGTGCTGCTTTCAGATGCATTTAAGCATGTAACCAGTCGCATTTCAGCCATTAATTATGACCAGTTCTACAGGCTCTTTCACATCGAATAAGTGTCAATTAATTCAACCAATCAGATTTCGAATAGGCGGCACCAAAGTCTTATTTCTTGACTAATGATACCCTCTAGTGCAGTGGTCCCCAACCTTTTTTGCGCCACGGACCGGTTTAATGTCAGACAATATTTTCACGGACTGCTGGATAAATACAACAACATAAAATGATACGATAGGCATGGAAACTGGATGGTATTGTCTGTTAAATGCAGCCTTTTATTCTTAGAAGTGGTAGGCTCTGCTTCCGTCTCCCCACTGGGCCTTTCCCCTTCGAAAAGAAACTTTCCAAAGACGTTTGTTTTCTTTATTCATTTTGCTAGCTTACGGTGGGCTAATTTTAACAGTGTGTATCACATGACCTAGACAAGCGTTTTGACATGCGTCAAGAGTAAGTCAAAGATGGATGTAATCTGGTAATTTTTCATTTTTCAAAATAAAACGTAGTTCGGACTCAGGTCATAAATAAAACGGAAATTATGTAAATTATTTATTCTTTCTGCGCGGCCTGGTACCAAATGACCCGCGGACTGGTACCGGTCATTAATGGTTGGATTGATTAAGACGTAGCACTACTGAAGACCTCGGTGTGAAATGCAGAACTCGCCACTGTGTCCAGGAAATGACATCGTATGGGATATTTATGATCTCACCTGGTCTCCACCGTAGAGGGTCTGCAAAGGGCTTCTCCTGCTTTTCTCTGGTCTGTTGCTGGTTGCAACACCGAGTTCTGCAATCAGACATTTTAAGGTCATATTCGAACGTGTCCATCCATTTTCCACAGCACTTAAATTTGACAGACAGTATGTCGGCATCATTCATGACAATGGAGCAATGGACCAATCATGGCCAAAGAGTGAGCAGTAACTACAACATAGCTCCGCCCCTTAGGGCTGGCTCATTCGGTTTGCATTTATTCAAACTTTTCTCAGCTCTTCAATGCTTAACCCCAAACTATATTGCCTATCTATGAGTGTGTTTTTTTTTCTTTTCCATTGCATCGTAAAAGCATAGTCCCAGCTATGCCCTCTTCCTTCTACTGTCCCCTTTTTTCCTCACTGGAATCAACCCATCTTGATTTAGAGGTCTGCAGCTAATGAAGCCGAGCGAGAGAAGTGATTCGTTTTGCACATGTGGCTGAAAAAATATACAACATAGATATGCTTGGCAACTTCGCACAAAGCTCAAGCGGAGGAGGAGGACAACAGTGGAGAATGAGCTGCAGGATTAAAAATATGAGAGAAGCGCTCAAAAGAAATTCTTACAGGTATGTATAAATGATGGGAAAGGTTTCAATGACCACATTTTCCACACTATAAGCCATTTAGGAGCTTATGTGAACGGCCTGTTTCCAAACTGTTCCCATATGTAGAGCGAGTTACATACAGTACAGTAAAGTCTCGTTGTATCGATATTCTCGGGAGTCGGAAAAACTATCGATATAACCGGGACTATCGATATATCCAACCCTGCGCGCATGTAATTTTCTCTTTGCGTTCATAGAAATAGTATCGTAATAAGCGGTACTATCGATATAACCGACATCGATATAACGAGACTTTACTGTATTTCAGAGGAACGGAGAAGCTACAACAGTGGCTTCTATTGCACTATGCTTCCACTAGATGGATCTATGCTCAAGGGAATACAATGCAATACAGTCCAACTTTAATTATATCGTATATAAAACCACTGCAGCTGTAACAAAGTGCTTTATAGAACATAAAAAAAAAAATCGGAATATCCACCCATATATAAAGCACATCGGATTATAAAGCGCAATGACAGCTTTGGAGAAAATTAAGCCTTTTAAATGCACCTTATGGTGAAGAAAATACAGTTTCTTATGAAGATATTGACATTTCTTGGATCTTGGGTATCCAACTAGTTTGGTTCACATGTACCTGGGAATGGATATCGGTACTTAACGCATTCACTGCCATTCACTGATTTATTCGGGAATTGAAAATATGACGTAGAGTGCCGATAAAGCACTGGCAATGTTTTCCCTTCCACAAGGGGACATCATTTCTCATTTTTCCATGTTAGTGCTTTGTTCCAGCTTCAGCAGTTGTTAAAGCGTTATATAAACCAATATGTATGTATTGCATTGTATTTTGGACAGCCACCCTCATTTCAAGCACATATAACTCCAGACCCATAAAAGTTAGAAATTAACTATTTTTTTTCTGATGAAAGAAGATAGTCTAAAATTTGCCGCATTGAATGTTTATGTAGTCCTAAAACTCAATATTCTGTGGGTCCTGGAATTTGAGTGACAATGACAAAAACCCTGGCACTGGAGTGGACACATTTTTGCATGTCTGGCACAAATAACAAAATATTGAAAGAAAAGCAAATGAATGAGATGCTGCAATTGAAAAAAATACACATTTTCCAATTATTGCATTATACACAGGCATTATCAATCAGCAGTGTGTCCCCATTTACTTCAGTATACAATTTTCCCCAATCCAAAAGTGGAATTAGTAATAGAAATAGGCAGTGGCCGAGAGCAGGAACAGATAATGCTTGGATTAAGTGCTTGAGTTAAAAAAAGCCAACCTTTTTTAACGTTAATCTCCAGACAAAATGAATGATGTTGAGCCTTGTTCAGATTGCAGCCAACTACTGTAATGAAAAGTAAGCATACATGACACTGTGGCTCTAAGAGCAGGGAATCCACTTATTTCGCCAATACAAGGTCTTTATCTCTCTCTCTCCCTTTTTCTTGCTCTCTCAACAAGTGACGTCTTGTCTCATCTCCAAGGTGGCCGCCACTTTTGAGACAGTTGATTAAAAAAAAAAAGCATATTTCATAGCAGTCATACCACAATGGTTTAACGTGAAATTGTCTAACTGAGCAGAAGTTGAAAATGACTTTCTTTAGCCCATTTGAAAATAAACCAAACTGATTGTGTTTTTAACTACTTTGACCAAAATATACTTGAATTTGAAAGAGAAGTGCCTAAAAGTGGATGTTAGATCCTGCAGTGTTATCGTAGCATATATTTGTCATATTTCAGATCATATTCAACAGTCATTGTCCATGAAAATGTCACAAATTACGTTGCCCTAAAAAAGAAACGATCGTCTCATTTACAAGTTGTGTCCATAACTTGTAAAATGGCTTCAAATGAATTCTACTGAGCGTATTTTACAAAGATTCCACCGCATATAGCTATATTTTACGTTTTAAGACTCGGGCTGAATATTCCGGGAGTCTTGTTTTTGAGTTGGTGACGAGTCCGTACGTGACATCACTGAAGGAATGCCCCTGACCGAAAAAAGGACACATTGTAGTAGTCATTCCATCATGTCAATGCTTGTTTGGTCTGAAACCCTCGTGTTGCACCAGAAAGAGCCAGAAGAGGGCGTCCAAGATGCATGTAAGGAATTTATCAGCCTGTGGAAACGGGCTGATTCATTCCTCACAGGAGCTCGGTGGGCATTTTCTGCCTCTTTTTGGGTGAGACATTTCCCCCCAATGTTGCCTCAAAATGGCACGGAATAAATTCCTTAATCGATTGCAAACATGTATGCTTTCCTCTTCATAACTATTTGAATCATATTCATAACTGGATGCGCAACAAGAAAACATATTCTCTGAATCCGAATCCATTGTTTTGATTCTCGAGCAATGGAAGACGTCTTGGCGGGACGTCACGAACTAGGGGGCGGGACTTTCTGAAAATGCCCAATTCACAGCTCATTTTTTTTGCAGATTTTGGACACTAACTCATTTTTATTGCCGTTTTTTATTTGACTAAAAATAGCAGCCTGCGTGTTTTGGGTATTTTAGATGCTATAAAACGTTTTTCTGATGTCAGTTAGGAAACAAAAAAGTGATGTTGGTTGTCCTTTAAAGAGAGCTTTCTCAGCAGTTTCAAGACTTTTACGTCGCCATGTGACAGAACTCAGGATATGACTATATGAGGAAGTGAAACAGTAAATCACATGGAAGCATTAATATACAGTAAAGTCTTGTTATATCGATATTCAAGGGAGTCCGAAAAAATATCGATATAACCGGGACTATCGATATATCCGACCCTGATTGCATGTAATTTTCTCCGTGCGTGCATAGAAATAGTATCGATATAACCGGGACTATCGATATATCCGATATCGATATAACGAGACTTTATATATATATATATTTTTTTTTTCTTGCAACACCCTCTTCAAGGTTAAGTGGAATGAGCTATGACTAGCGAAGGGCGGGTCCAAGTGTATCATGTTCTTGAAAAAACAACTATCCCGTGTGAAATGAACATGATGGAATTATTTGTGGGTCATAGCACCAAATCTACCAAGAATTTGTAATCATTCATGCGTTGTTTTTTTTTTTCGCTGACTCACTTCATCTGTATGACTTTCTTAACTCACTGCGCAACAAATTCACAGGATGTATTTCATAATTGGAGAGCAAGGTTGTTCAGAAGCAGTAGAGGGAAAGTGAAACCGGCTTGTAAAATGAGAGTGAAACAGAGTCCGTCTCTGCCAGATGTTTTTTTTAAACCTGGCAGGACACACCAACTCATTTTCAACGCACTTCTGTCAGCGATAATTACGTTAGAAATGCCTTCTTGCACCTTGGCTCTCCTTTGTTGTGAACACAGTGGAAAACAGTCCATAGTTAAAATGATTAACTCAGTGATGTGTGATGACTTAATACTCCATCACCGTGCCAATAATTACCTGATCTTGGACCATAATGAGAATTTGATATATTGATAGATGGGATTTTCCTGCTTTTGTGTGTTTCAGAAAGGAACCAGACTTCGTCACTAATCAGCGAGGGATAGTGGTGGTCAGGAAGTGGAGAACACAATCGTTTTATTAAAAACAGGAAAAACAAAGATAATCAAGGTAGAATAAGATTGGTACCTCTACTTCCGAACGTCTCTTCATACGAACATTTCAAGTTACAAAACGCCTCAACGGGAAATTAATGCCTCTTGTTACGAAAGAAATTCCTAGATATGAAAGTTAAAAAATACATTCCGGGCTACTAAAGCTCCGAACGCAACATACTTGGATCTGTTCTGCCATTGGTTATAACTGAGCATGATCCTGGCACCCCATTAGCGAAGAGGGACCGCTATCATACGCGTGTATCTGTGTAAATTGATAAATAGACAGATATATGTCTTTGCTACATCCTCGTCATTGGCCCCTTAGGCCATGTAGCGTTCTGATAGTTTTAGGTTAACGACGTAGCGATGGCTCACTATGTTGATCTTTTTCCAGGACATTTTTAGGATTGTGAAAAGCTGACAAAAGCAAACAACCTTGGACCAGTCCTTGACACAGTCCTTGCCAGGAAAAAAAAACACTTCTGAGAAAGAACACAGACTTAAGAAGGCAAAACTATGATAAGGGGGCAGTTAAAAGTGAAATAAACAACATTTTTATTCTTTGTTTTTTACACTATGCCCAAAAATTTCCTTTATTATGTAATACAGTAAAGTCTCGTTATATCGATATCGGATATATCGATAGTCCCGGTTATATCGATACTATTTCGATGCACGTACGGAGAAAATTACATGCAAACAGGGTCGGATATATCGATAGTCCCGGTTATATCGATATTTTTTCGGACTCCCTTGAATATCGATATAACGAGACTTTACTGTAATATAATTGCAACACATATTTGCAAATTTCCCCATTGTGGGACTATTAAAGGCTTTCTGATTGTGATAATATATTTCGCTGCTTTAGAAAACATTTACGTATATCAAAATTTTGGCAGAGGTTATCACGGATTAGCACTTTTGCATGGAAAATGCGTCTTTACACACACATTTTGAGTGATTTTTTTTCTTCCAATACCAATTAATTTCGTACGAAAAGTTACAACAGTTGTGATTACGTGTGATATGAATAAAGGTGAGCTGGCTGTCACATCACTTCTGCCTAACCTGGAGTGAATCTGAATCTCACTTCCTCTAACCCTGACCTCTAGCTTCAATTAAATTGTTCCACTGTCTGTGCACGGCATTCCAGCTGCAGCATGCCATTCCTGTGTCTGTCTGATTTCCCCTTCACAGCTGCCTTGATCAGCTTGATGCCGTCAGGGAGGCGAGTTTGGCATCAAGTCTAATACACTGTCACATTTTGCATTCAAATTATTATTTTTTTGTTTTGTTGACGCAATATCATACTCATTTCGGTCACGTTAATCAAATTTCCATAACATTTAATCTTTTGTGGACCCGATGCATATCAAAAGGCAAAACGTTTTACAATATGCCATTTAAAAGTCTGCCATATTTTGATCCGTATAAGCCATCTTTTTCTGCGTCATGAGCTGTTCACACCAGAAAACCACAACTTCCTGTCAGACCCAGGAAATGAAGCAATGCAGACGGTTGAAGCAGAGCCACAACACAAACAGGCCAATGTTCAGGGTCAGAGTTGGGGCTCTGTATTGGGCTTTAGTGGTGTTGATACTTTCTTTCCAAACAAACACATGTCCATTAAGCCAATGTGACATTACAAACAGGGCGTGAGCTTAAAACAATTGGTGGAAGAAGGATGTTTGCTAATGTGTGGGCCAGTTCTGTCTTTAATCATTCCTCATCATAAAATCTCGGTCCTACTTTGAGAGCAAATTTGCTTCCCTGTTTAAAAACCTCTTCCGCTTCAGTGATCATGATAAAGGGCTGAGAACGTGAAGTGAAATTGACTTAGTAAACATTTACTTTGAGAAGTAAAATGTTTGCGACCTCTCAATTAGTGGTCCCCAAACCTTTTTTCTTTGCAGCACGGACCGACCAATAAGACATGTTTTAAGGGAAAAGTCCTGACAATAAAATAATATATGACTCACCATTGCCGCATATTAGGCAGATTTGGTTTATTAGGTGAGAATTGAGATATTTACGTATTTTAAATCGAAGTCCTAAAAGTTGAAAGTCTTCGGCTCTTCTTTCACCTTTTCCCTTTCCCAAAACCCCATTTGTTGCTAGCTCTTGGGTTTCATTTTAGCATGAACCAATCACGTGACAGAGAATCGCATCTTGACCCATGTCAAGGGTGACATACAATAAATGAATGTAAAAGAGAATCCGGGAACCTTTCAAAATAAAACCTCTTTCAGATTCCAAAATGTATAAAACAGAAGTAATGTAAGTTATTGATTCTTTCTATGCGGTTCAGTACCAAATGACCCATGGACAGGTACCGATCCGTGGCCTGGAGGAGCTGGGGACGTGAGCAGCGTAGTTAGCTAGGGGTACGTTATATGGGCATGTGGATCTTCCACAAATTGAAAGTAAAAGCAGACATAGAACACATAGAATTCGTACTGCTGGTCTTGAAAGGGAAATTTAAGTAAAACGACAAAAAGAAGAGGTCTCCATTACATGAGCACAGACACGTGAATGTGTCAGACTGACATACGGTTGCAATTACACCGACAAGATGGTGTGAGCGTACATAAGGTGAAATCCTTTATAAGGTAGAGCAGACCCTTCCTTTTAAAGTTCTTTTTAATGATAGGGCAAACTCACATTCTGGTGGTTTTCCAGTGCCGTGCTTAAGCGTGGCTAAATGTTCCCTGTAGCCTACTGGCTTGCGCTCACGCTGAGCTCGAGTCATGTTGACCACATTCACACACGCTATCACCTGGTGATAGGACACGTTTTGAGTGTTCCGCTTATCTCTATTTATTAGGATTTTGTTTTTTAACGATGTACCGGGAAGGTTATAATTGTAATCTCTCGGTGAGAACGTTTGTGATGTCTGAAATGTCTACATACCGACCGAGCACATGGCGTTGGGGGGCATAGAAATTAAGTACGAATGATCACGGCTCGCTGAACTCATACGCGCCAAACAAACCACACTTTTTTGGGGAAGTGTAATAGAGCATGATATGACTTTCCCAGTGTCAGTTTGTCCCTTAGGTGGTTTCTTACTAAGCAGCAAATCCTAAAGAAGGTAGAAAAATGTTGGATTCATCAACTCTTCTGACGAATTTTGGCAAAGCAGCTGTTATATTCACAATAGACACTCAGCTACAATGCCATATGCCTCGCCTTCATTTTCCAAACCACTTTCATCGACAAACAGGACTGCACTTCACTTGCGGTTTCAGTAGGTATGATGGAGTTGATAGCACATCATTTACAGCCACAGTTACAGTAGCTCCGTTCCAAAATGGAACTGTATAGTGCCACTTAGCAGTTTTTTTGACAACGATACTAGTGCAGCGTGTTCTACCGGAAACAAATTCCTTGTGTGTCCTACATACTTGGCAATAAAGATGATTCTGATTCTGATTCTGATTCTGATTCTGATATCCTATGCACGCTGCAGATGACACATAGGCCGCTTCAGTCAGGAAGTCCAAAGATGAGCATACTTTATGCACACACGTGTATTGTTTCCTCTTAGTTGTGCTCAATTACGTGATACATGTTGAAAAAGGCCGAGTGAGGGTCTTGTACACATTTTGAGGTTTGACCCCAGTTTCAAATACTACAGTGTGTGTGTCTGTATGCCTTCAGTAAGCGCAAGTTAAAATTAGCCGTGTTGACCTGACTCACCCGGTAGACCTGAATGTATTTGGTTTAAAGCTACGAGGAGGAATTCATCACTGTAAAAAAAAAAAAAAAAACAGCGAGTGGATGTTGCCTTGGTGAGCTGATTGTGGCGCATTGGTGAGAAATTTGTTTGGACATTTTGTACATTGGATGACATTATGTCGATTTAGTGAGCTTTGTTACAGCTTCAGCTGTTGTTAAAGAATAAGAAAAAAACCTAACTAGCTAATAGATAGCTACTACTACTACTACTACTACTAATAATAATAATGGTTGGTCATCATGAAAGTCTGATGACACATAGCTTTTGAGTGTGGATGTAAAATCTATTTCATTTTACCTGATTGACACTCACACAAACATATCTTTGAGCAAACCATCCACCACCCAAGACACGTTGGTAGACTGACATTTGTAAATAAAAGAACCATTAAAGCAATAACTACAACAAGACTGATGAGTTTATATTGGCACACGAAATAGAGCTTCTATTTCTTTCCTGAGGAGCACCCTAAGGGTGTTGGCAAAGAAAATCCGACAATGGATGTAAAACAATAATATACAACAAGCTTCCTGTACAGCAATGTGGGGTACGCCTGATTAGAAGGTAGAGTGTGGCTTTGCCAGATAATTGAATTTCCTAAAATAAATCATGAGATGTCACGGTTGAAGCTAACACAAATGTAAACAATGTGCTTCAATGTTATGATATGCAAGACAGACAGCAATCCTTTCGATAGATCACTATGAATGAGCTGTCAATGAATATACGTGGATACGAGACATAAAACCACACGTGTCCAAACATGTACCTTGAATTTCCATACATTTATTTTATCTGCTGCTTATCCGTGGGCGACGGAGTGTGAGTCAATGTCTGTGTAACAACAATTTGGTAGTATGAGATGCTATTAAGCGACGCTTTAGACTTTACAACTGACGAGGTTAATTGTTGTGAGGCGCCTATCATTCTTACATCCCTTCATCAGCAGGTGTTTATCATTTTAACGTGCAAGACACATTTTTTTACGAAGAAATGTGTATGTTCATGTTTGAAAACCGGAGGCTAACAAAGTGATTTATCACCACATCTAGTTTTCTCCATAAAATCTTTGCATCGAGCGACATTTACATCTCAAACGCACATGCTTCTAATTTCAGAGAGTAGACGCGTTCTTTCCTTAAGCACCCGTCCGATAATGAAAAATAATAAGAATAATAAAAAGACATCTTGAGCGTTAACATTCATCGTGAACTTGACTGGGCCTCGAGTGGCTGCTGGCAAACGTGTACAGCAGACAAGCCCAGACAGGGCAATCCAGCATGTGTGGCGTTGAACACCTCCCTCGTGGGCTATCTGCGCTACGGGCTATTCAGGTGTGTTGTTTTCACGTGCCATAAATGCTGCTCAATTTCTGAATTAACTTTTTCGGACATTGGTTGACATGCTGACTGTGATTATGTGTGTGTGTGTGTGTGTGTGTGTGTGTGTGGGATTGAACACATGACACCTGCAACGTGAGGTTGACGTACAAATCACTGGACCACCTACCTGCCTATCGTTGAAGATAACTGTTGAAAATGGGTTAATACTAAGAACTATTGTACATAGTATTCACTTGTGGAGATGGAGTGTTTAACTGTTTTTTTCCCTTTTTAGTCTTGAGGCACCAGTAATGCACTTGGCCCTCTGACATATATTGCCCCTTCTCAACACAAAAACAACTAGAGCGCCATTGTTCACCTCATCCCACACAATTGTGAATCAATTACTTAGAATTATTTGGCCCAAGTATACTATTCCAGTACGCCTTTTGCTGCCAACGTCTTCTGTGAAAGCACATAAAGACCTGCGACAACCTGTTGGGCTATAGTCCGGTCAACAGAAGATGGATGGTTAGATGGATCCTGTCACGTAATTTAAGACATTATAAAACAAAGTATATTTTCCTTGGATCCGTGGCTCAAACGTGTAAGGTTGTGAAGGATGTGTAGTCATACCAGAAACTGGTCATAGTGATTGACAGTTGACAGTTGACAGCGCTCAGTGGTTTCAGCACATTCAGAGGACATCCCCACAGCGCTTGAGAGTGGAGATAAACACTTGATTGATCACAATTTTGACGTCTCATTTTCTATACTTGGAAATGATGAGAACATTGACAAGGCTGTTCACCACACTGTTCGCTGGGGTGTGGCAAATGTATAAGAAAGACAATTATTTGCACTTGACAGCAACTTTAAATGGAAGTGATGAAGTGATCCGTTGTAAACCGATGATACTGGTGATTTGCCAACATCTTCAGTTTATCCATGTGCTGTTAGCATTACACATTAAGCCTCTTAAAGTGTTGTGATTGTAATTTAAATTTTCAAAAAATACTTTAAATATCAATTTCATTCACGTCATACAGTAAACCTTTTTGTATGTATGTGTGTAAGTATGTGTGCATGCCAATCAACGCCTACTTCCTCAAGCTTTTGAGGGCTTTTGGGGTTCTGATTCCTCTCCCGGGGAAGTCTGCTTTCCCACTGGCTAACAATATCCACCTTCTAAAGTCTATGATAGGCTAAGTCCAGAAAACAAAAGGAAGTGGGTGGAGCAGAGGAATGCAGGGGGTCTCAAAACCTTTCACTTTTCACAGTCCCCTTATTCACACTTGAAGTACACAGTACATTCATTTCATTGGACATTCACTTCCTTTCGGCTGCCCTCTGCAGATAAGTCACATGACATTGAAAGTAAACCCCAAAACACACGCTTACATCACTGTATAAAATCTTGCTTTTGTAATTTTGTATTTTACCCATAATCCGCAAATCATCCCGTTACAAAATTAGGCTGTATGCAAAACCAATGTAATCCAAACTACGATTGCATGGCCATGGTGGAAGTCTCCTTTTTGGCAGAGTTTAAATCAAACAGTATCTGGTACTTTCAATTATTATGCGTGGTAAAATTACAATAGAGTGATCCATTCATGACTTTTTTCCCAACTGGCTGACATGCAAACTCGTACATTTATTATTACCGTATTGAAATGCCTAACGAAATGATAGAATTGAGAATTCCAGCCAATTATTTCATAAATCAGACGAACAGCTTGGCAGATTTCCTAAAAAAATACACATTGAAATAACTTTAGTAGTTTGTCTTGTACTGTAAACCATCGGATGTCAACGTAGACGATTTAGCTGAAAAGCCGTCTTTCATTCTCGCTTTACTCTACTTGCTTTACTCGATCGAAAAAGAATAATTCTTTGTAGTTGTATTGAGTGTTAAAGAAAGAAAGTTCCTTCCAAAATAATATTTCCTGAGGCCGGAGTCACTTACCGGGCTTGCCGATATTCTGGAAGTAAAGCACCAGGACTACGAGAGATCCCAGGCACGCCGCCAGAAAACGGCGTCCTCCTCGGGGCATCCTCATTCTGACGCCCGGCCGGCTCAGCTGCTGGAGGGTTCCTCGTCGCGACCCCTCGCCGCTGTCGTCTTGCCTCAACCCGGCTCATAAAAAGAAGGAACCGGCAGCCTTTCGAGGGATGAAATGATGCATAGAACGACAGTGATGAGGCATCCGAGACAAGTGTGGGCTGCGCTTTTTAACTGTTAAATCTCCAAATGTGGGGCATGAGTGACTCACTGACGCCGCGTCAAGCTAAATCGCTTTTTCAGAATCCATCGGAAATTTAGTATTACCGAAACGAACGATTAAAAGTCCGACTATTCTTCGCAAATACAGTTTTCAAAGGCCGAATTAGACGTTGGAGTCGAGTTTGTTTAAGTTTTAAGAGCCGCTTCTTCGTCAAAGATGGAGGGGCTGTGGGAGATGACGTCACTGCAAATCTTGCGCGTACCCACTCTTGGAAACTTTCATTTTTTAGACTGTCTGCTCTCGTTACATTCAATTTTATTCATCTACCGCCTTGTTACAAAATCCCCTACTCCAATGTGTGTATTTTTTTCATATAGGATGATATTGTAATTTAGTTTAGAATAATCATTGCAGGGGAAAAAAACTAAGGCTGAATCCAATGTGTTTTTTTCGAACATTTCTTCATTTAGCTCTGGAAGTTCCCATTAAATATTGTCACACTCTCACCCTGATAAGAATATGTGAACTTTTCAGGCTATTTCTTAACTAGGTTAGCGTTAGTTGAAGCAATATTGACGTACTATCAAATTAATTTTTGTAATTAAAAAACATTTCTTTACCATGGGTAAATCTCAGGTATCATGCCACTCCGTGACATGGGCTGAATGCAGATTGTTCAGGAATTTATTCCTCACTGTGACTTTTTAGCCCCTCGTTTAGTTATATCTGTTCAAACTCTTTAAAGAAGGAATGTGGGAGGCTGTTGCATGTACTTCATGCCTACTGTGATTACTATCACCTTTAATGCCCCCTCACCCCCACGTCTTCTAGGACCCCCCTGGGGCACATGTTTAGCATCAAAAGAGGAACTGATATCTCAAGTACATGTATCTGTTTTGCTGCCATTACATAAAAACTCAGACTGGAGACAATGGGGTTATGTGGCCGTCAGGTCTCACCTCGCCAATTTCACCATTGTCCTGCCACACCAGGTCAGAGATGTAAATGTATTTATTTCTGGGATTTACATGGAGGTGTATCTACCCTTCTCTCGTTATCATATCGCTTCCTGACGAAATATGAAACTCTCAAATTCATTTCAACAATGACTCAGAGGATTTGACGACCGCTGCATTAATATTCATGAATGAAACACATGTGCCATTGACCACACATGTCCGCATACATGTATATCTTGCCTATTCATTAGACCACCTATGATATTATTTTGACATAGCTTGAGTAGGTGTAACTTTATACTTTCTGACACCGAATAGTCTTTCGGTTACACCGCTACTTGACCGAAATATAGCTTGATCCATACGGTCCTCGAAATTGGAAAACACTGGTAACATTGGCATTGGTTTGTGAAAATAGGGGGCTTGGCGTCTCTTTATAATCCATTTACTTCAAATCAATCACTAAAAATCAATCAAAAACTAAAACTTACTGGTATCCCTAAAAAGAGCATCAAAAATCTTTTAGGACTCTAGCACGTGTTCACCGTCCTCTTTGTGTTGAAAGCAATTGTGGTTCCCCCGACACCCATCTAATTATGTGAATATGGCAACCCGCAACAGCTGTGTGAATGACATAGAGAACTTCAGACATAGCAGTGTCCCGCTTTGGTGAGCCTGAAAGACACTGTTGTATTATTAACTGTGCTAGTGCCCCAAAAAATGTTTAACTGTGGAGAACCGGTGGAGCTTCAGAACTATAATCAGATATGAAGCTATATGAACTGTGTTTTTTGCTAATGTTATCCTATAGCAGGGGTTTCATTTTTTGCCGCGGGCCACATTGTAGTTATGGTTTCCTCTCGAGGGCCGTTATGAATTTGGGGAAAACATTGAAATGTTTAAATCCCTTCAAATATTACATATTGAGCACACAGAAAATTAATGAATAACTCGTTTTCAAATCTGAAGTCAAGAATAATGACTTTTATTGTGGTTGACATCCAAAAATGTGAAATTTTGGCTCGGATTTTAGCAATCATCATGGAATTTAACAAGTTTGATTTGCTTTCGCGGGCTGAAAAAAATGATGTGGCGGGCCAGATTTGGCCCGCGGGCCTTGACTTTGACACCTGTGTCCTATAGGATAAGTCGCACACCTAGTTTGTGATTCAATATAAACCCCACACGTGACCTGAACTATAATCGAAGCTCCAAAGTAATTTTCACAGAAACAGAAAGTGAGTCACATTCTCAAGTTGCTTTCAGAAGGTCATGATTCTTCTTGAACATCTCATTTACTCAACTACCATGATGGCGTATATTTTCTCTGTGTTTAGTTTGTTTTGTAATGACGCTGAGCTAAACTCCAAGAAGTTGACCAAAACAAAAATAAAACAATATGGTTTATAGAAGGGAACTATTGACAAAGCGAAGTGGTGTGTCCTGTGAATATGATTGCACAAAAATAATGTCAAGAAGCTATATATGTCAAGTCTCCAATCAAAATGTGATTTTACTTTGAATAATGCAAATAGTCAAGTAAACTACACTGTAGGCAAGTCTGAACAAGCCAATACATAATAACGTCAATACATGGAATGAGGAGCCTTTAACCCACGAGTGAGTGATGGGATTTTTGGGTGGTAATGTGCACTTTTCTATCTGAGTGGCACAGGTTATACGTTAGGGTTAAAATTTCACTTCAGCACAACCCTCTGATCTCATATGTGTTTCTATTTATGGGCCGGGATGGCTGACCCAGTGTTTAGACAGAACCAACAAAGCTAAGAGACAATGACAGGGCCTTCAAACAGACCGAGCAACATGAAGGGACTCTTTTCCCGTCAATGAAACTCGATTATTTTTAAATCTCAGAAAGTGTTTGATCACGAGCCAGTTGACTCCAGGCTGTAATACACTGATTGCATCATATCAAAATCTCAAAGTCTCAAATGATTCAACTGCTCCAGGTCAAAATGCATTTGTAAATGTCACATTTTGTATATATAGGATTAAAAGGTATGACACCTAGTTAATTTTAAAGTTATGGTAAAATCTTATTTGACAAACAAGGTAAAAAGATTTCTGAAGTACGTATTTCAACGCTCGGAGTATATATATATATATATATATATATATATATATATATATATATATATATATATATATATATATATATATATATATATATATATATATATATATAATATATATAATGATACATGCTGTTGTATTGCTTTAACACACATGTCAGGAAACATGTTTTAGTACTTAGCTATTAAAGCGAACCTATTAAACGACAGAAAATTGTTATAATCTTGATGCTATCCATTTGGTATTTCAACGCCTTGCCTTTTTAAAATTGTTGTCTTGCTCGGACAGGTGCAGATACATGACCTCAACATTTTCTTGGCCTGTCTTCATGATGCACTGTTGCTAGATTTAACCATTTTCACACGTTTTCATCACAATGCGCTGACATCAGTGAAGTAGGTATGAAAAGGTTTTACTAGCCGGTTGATAACCAAGACAAACAGCATATAACAACAGCTGGCTCTTAAGTGAACGCAAATGGGCTATTAAGTGTCTGACATGAGAGCCCCAAGAAGCTATAAAAACAAAACAAGATCACAACAATGTGCTTCAAGATTTTACAATGTAATCATCACCCTACGATACGTACCATACCTACCATACGTGTACGTATTGAGAAAAGTTGCATTTCTAGGTGCAGGTATCCGCGTTCACCGCCCGAGGGCAGCATCGTCTGCTATAAACAAAACGAAATGCTGCACAAGGGTGGTAAATAATAATAGTAATAATAATAATAATTATTATTATTAATAACAACAACAATAACAACAACAGCAACAGCAATACTACTACTACTACTACTACTAATAATAATAATAATAATAATAATATTTATTATTATTATTATTATTATTATACAACAACAACTACTACTACTACTACTACCACTACTACTACTAATAATAATAATAATAAGCTTTTCCTTTTTCCTTCGAGGGGTCGCCACAGAGAATCAGTGCCCTCCATCTTTAGAGGTTTCAATAGTTGTAATGATAATACATGTTATTTATAAAATGTAACACAATCATATTTCACGTAATAGAAATAACTTAATTTATTTAAAATTTTAAGGTATTAAAAGTTTCTTAATTTTTAATAAAAGTATTCAGTTTTAGACATTTTGTTGTTGCTCAACAGGGAGTAATTTTCTCTACACAGTATATATATATATATAATTTAAAGCAGATTCTTTACTTACAGACAGTGTATTGTAGGTGTTCAAATACCCGACATGTTTCGGCGTATTTGAACACCTACAATACACTGTCTGTAAGTAAAGAATCTGCTTTAAATTCTATATATATACTCTGTAGAGAAAATTACTCCCTGTGTAGACAGGATGAACTTATAGTATATTATATATATATATATATATATATATATATATATATATATATATATATATATATATATATATATATATATATAAATAATATATAAGTTCAAGAAAATTACTCCCTGTGTAGACAGGATGAACTTATAGTATATATATATATATATATATATATATATATATATATATATATATATATATATATATATATATATATATATATATATACTATTTAATATATATATTACATGTTTCCATGTTGTGTTGGTTTTCGCCGGGGTACTCCCGTTTCCTCCGGTTTCCTCCCACATTCCAAGATCAGGCATGGTAGGTTGATTGAATGCTCTAAAGTGTCTGTGGATGTGATTGTAAGCGCAAATCGTTGTGGCAGGCAATCAGTTCAGAGTATACTCTGCCCCCTGACCGCAGACAGCTGGGATTGCTCCAGCATCCCTGCAAGCTTTGTAATGCTAAGTGGCTCGTATAATGGATGGACGGATGTCACTAACTGCATATATACAGACACATTATTATACATTTGTCAGAAATAGCAAGTGACAAAACCACATTTCTGATTGCCGCTCCTGTTTCATTAAAGTGATGTTCACAGTACTGAGTTAGTTTGTGATGATGACTGATGAAAATGTTCCACAGCAATCATCTTTTATACGTCACTGCCATAGCAACCAGCAAAAAAAAAACCCAAAACTTTTTTGTCATATCTCCTGTGATTGTCAGACATCAATTTTTAGGTTCGTGAAGAGGACAGAAATAGCAACATGCACAATAAATCTCAACTTCAATTGCTGAAAGAAACAAGAGTTACAAACACCATGCCTATGAGTGGTTGCTTAGGAACAGATAAATCATTATGGCCTTCCTCCAGGGACGGTTTCTCACAGGGTGTTTTAAAATAAAAACAAGTTACAGACTCGGTCGACAAGGAACAATTTCTTTAGTGAATGTGGGACAATTGGATTATTTTGGAGGTGTGAGTCATTTCAATGTAGTAATATTGACCATGAGTGTGAACCGTTCTGTTTACCGATAGACATTATTTTTGATTAAAATGTATATGTATCTTATTGGTAGATAAAAAAAACAAACAGATAACATTGGTTTTGCTGAGTCGACTGGCTTCCATCTGTTTTTTTTACGCCGATTAAAAGTATCTGACATGCCTTTTACCGCCATTGTCCATATGATGGCGCCATTTCTTCATGTAAGAAACCACCTGTAGTCCAATAGATCAAATATCAGTGCGGGAAAAATGCATCTTCTGACTTCAGCTTCATAATAAAGGGAGTTAACCCACAACCACGCTTCAGTATATACCATCACATGGTGACATGGGCGCAACCTGAGCCGTTCGATGCGAATGAAACAGAATTGGGAAGCAGGTATCATTATTTGGGAATGGGAATTAATGGAGTATACCAGAGAGACAGAAAACGCTCCTTCAAAGCATGCGTGCTCCCCTTTGTAATGGAAACATTCGATGAGAGCCGCATGAGGATGGAAAGTTTGCAAATACAATTGATTTGAACATCTCCTTGCATGAAGTAAAAAAAAAAAAAACACGTAATCCTTAAAATATATCCGCGCGTATATATTAACTCAACTTTCATTTATAGAGCACTTTAATACCAACCAACAGCCATCAATTCAATCATCGACACATACAGGAGTAAAACCAGGCATACTGTACTTTGAAAGTTTCAAGTTACGTACAGGAACGCATTGCCTTTAATTCCGAAATAAATTTCAAGATACGATATGGAAAAATTTACAGTATGGACAGTTGCCAGAGCTCCGAGTTTGAGGTACGCAACATACCCATAACAGGTCTGCCATTGGCTTTTAGCCAGCATCTTCCTGGCACCGAAGAAAACAAAAATACAGTTATTAAAAAACAATAAAGACATGATAAAAACAGTGAACATCATAAAATATGCAGTCACATTACGCACTGTATTTTGATAAAACTGGCAAATTAACGTGAGTTTCCTTTGCTCCAGAATAAGTTGTCATCATCATAACACCATTTCCTGTGGAAGCAATGTTTTCACTTGACAGTTATAAAAGTGTAAAAAAATCAATCAAAACTCAATCACATCAAATGCACTACGTTTTCTAAGTCATCCTCCTGATTTGTATGAATAGATATTGCAGAAAAAAACAAATATTGGGACATTTGGGACAACTTCAACTTTAAAAAAAGTTCCATTGTACATAAATGACAAAAGTTTGCCTGGTTTGTTGCACGGAGCCGAGAAGCAGGAAATTCATGTTGGAATTCACAAGGATATTTTGCAGCCTCTACTTGTTAATGCCCAGATTGAACAAGATCCGGAAGGGGGATGCAATCAAGAAAAGAAAAAAAAAAAAACTACCCTGGTGAAACAAAACTCTCCCCTTATCCGATTGCTTTGCACTGGGTGTGACCTCTGATCAAACACTCATCTTTGAGCAACAGAAGGAACATTGAGGTTTATATAAATCAACACTCGGTTGCACCCCAGAGGAGATTATAAGGAGCCAGATTGTGTCCTCCATCTTTTCAATCTTGAGTGGACATTCAGAGGTTGAATTGTAGTTGTTTGGGTGGTTGGCAGGAGGGGAGGGCTCAGGACATGGAAGCAATGCGGTGTTCACTCCATTCGTTGAGGTTGTATTGCGATTTGTACCAAGTACCACGGTAGATAATGGTTACCATGTCCTCCTGACTCTCAGGAGGCCCTCGGTTCACATTTTGAAACTGTTTTTTTTTCTGCTCCTGCCAAATACACACTGAACATACTCAACAGAGTTTTTTGTTGCTATCTCAAATCGTGCCAAAAAAATGTCAAAACCACGACCTTAGCTCAAGGTTGCTTCCGCTTTCAATACCAATCATTTTGCTGCTATTGAAATCTTGGTTTCAAATGTTATTCACTAGACTCGAGGCAAACAAGGAATAAATTTTTTAGTTAACTAAACTAGACTGTAATATGATAAATATGAGTTGGGACTATGCAGTTTGTGTTATTGTGCAAAATTGATAAAATTTTTGCAAAATCCAGCAGAAGATAAGGTAGTCGAAAAACAGGAATCATTTTGGACTGAGTAGACCATTTTCCACTTATCTACTACCATTATATTTTTTTCTGATTATAACAGACACATTGCTGGGTGTGTGTACAAAAGGCAAAGCAAAAATAAAAGGTGCACACACAGGGAGACGTCACGCTAAGCACCGGCCCGGACTTAAGTGGCAGAACGCTTCGTCCTGTTTTTCCATCTGAGTCATGTGACCTTGCGATTACATACAATGCTACCACACAGTGTGAATGTGTGAGGGCTGAATGACCATTGTGGGTGCTTTGAGTGTGTGACAGAAACGTGATGTATGATTCAAAACTGCCGTATGCAATAAAACACAGCCTGCATTTATACAAATAATCAGAGAATCAAAACAATGGCTTCAGATTCGGAGAATATGCTTTCTTGTTACACATCCAGTTATGAATATGATTCAAATAGTTCTGAAGAGGAAAGCATACGTGTTTGCAATCGATTAAAGAATTTATTCCGTGCCATTTTGAGGCAACATTGGGGGCAAATGTCTCACTCAAAAAGAGGAACAAAATGGCGACCTCCGTTACCACAGGCTGATAAATTCCTTATATGGAGCTTGGACGCCCTCTTCTGCCTCTTTTTGGTGCAACACGAAGTTTTCAGACCAAACAAGTACAGCAAAATGCATTGGCGTGATGGAAGGACCGCTACAATGTTTTTTTTTTCAGTCAGGGGCGTTCCTTTAGTCACGTCACGTACGGACTCGTCACCAACTCAAAAACAAGACTTCCTGAAAATTCAGCGTGAGTCTTAAAACATAAAATATAGCTATATGAGGTGGAATCTTATAAAAATACGCTCAGGAGAAATTATGGATACAACTTGTCCGGAGACGTCGGTTGTCCTTTAATGCTAGATTTGCAGAAAAACGATACATGCCTTGTAACCATGTGTGTTCATGCGCACATGAGGGAAGCCAAAACGGTGTGACGGTGTGACTGCTGGTATGTCTTCACAACGGGGGCTCGGCTATTGCAGTGAGGACTTATCCAAGAAATATCAAATATGTGTTGTGTACACAAATCCTCTGTGATTACATTCACCGGAGAGCAAACAAACCCGTCATGCAAAGATGCACACGCATCTTTGCATCTCACACACACAAGGTCTTCTGAGACACAATTACACGCAAATAAACGAATTAAATACTCCCCAATGTAAATATGAACGTGACGCATGCTCTATTAATGCTGTGATGGAGTCTCTGATGATTTCTGAACCCTGCTCGTTTTGTTTATTTGTTTGTGAAAGCCAGTTACATTCATTTACCTTCATCTGGACCTGCATAATCTTTTTTTATGTACCAGACACACAATCAATACATCCGTGTTTGCCATAAACAAACACCACTAATGATGGCAACTTTCTGATTGGAATGTGTTTTTGTCATTGGATCAATTGTATATAAATTCAGTGAAGTTTAGGTCTTCATCAACATGAAAGGAGAGTACAATTTTAGCTCAAAAATCAACATTTCTGCTTATGGCTTCACGGTACATGACATAGATCCACCAGGAGAGTCACGCTTTGGATCAATGTGCTTTTTGATTACTTGTCTCTCGTGGACAAGAATGCTGGATGTAAAGTACAATGTCAAATTGATCGAGTAGAGAGAAAGAAATAATTCCTGCAGAAATGATTGGAGAGAAAATAAAGAAATAATACTGTAGTTTGGGGGATTTTCAAGCTAAAGTCGAAGGAAGAAAGAGATGAGCTAGTGGATGCAGTGACGTGCGGCGAGGCTCATGGGTGGCCAGGCATAAAAAAAACAACCTCAAAAAAGCCTTATTGACAAATTTAAGAGCTGAATAAAAGTACTGCATGCCATTCCATTCGTAGCCAGACGTTTGAAAAAATGCTAAACAAAAATAATCATGATCTCAGGGTTATTTTGACGCTAAACATTTTCATTGCATCCATTTTCAGATTATTTCTTACAGAACGGCTGCACAGTGTCTTAATAGATAAGGTGCGTTTCTTTTCAAACAATTTATAACTGTATTTAAGAAAAGAAAGAGCGTGGTGACTTAAGTGAGCTCACACCGCAAACTATCTGCTCTTGATGAGTTTTTCTATATTTGTCACAATGACTGGATAGTGCAGTGTTATTTACACGTCTGCACAGTCCTGGCCATAGCAACGCCCCCCCCCCCCCTTCCATACACACACAAACATACACACACACACACACTGATGAGCAGCTTTGAAAAAGCCTCACCTTTTTGCTTTCAGCAGCACAAAGTGCACTTAGGAGCTTCTGTCATTTTCTAGCTGTGTCCTCGGCTCTGCGAGCGTTTTATTATGATGAGTAATAGTCTCTCTTGCTCAAATGCCTATTCTGCAGTCGCCTGCCTTTCATCTTCAATATGCTTCTCCTCCTCCTTTATCTCCAGCTTTGCTTTTTCAGATGTGACACTGAGGAAAAGAAAGTGACATAGGTGCATATTTCCGCACAGGTGTTGCGTTTTTTTCACGCACAATGGAATATATGGTAATGTCGTAAGCCACAATCAACACATTTTTACATGCAAACGTCCGACGTGCACTCCAAAAATACCTCTCAGATCATATGACAATACCCTTAAAGGACAACCGATGTCACTTTTTTGTTTCTTAACTGACATCAGAAAAACGTTTCATAGCATCTAAAATACCCAAAACACGCAGTATGATATTTTTAGTCAAATGCAAAACACCAATAAAAATGACAAAGTGTCCAAAATCTGAAAAAAATTGAGCTGCGAATTGGGCATTTTCAGAAAGTCCCGCCCCCAGTTCATCACGTCACGCCAAGACGTCTTGCATTGCTGGAGAATCAAAACAATGGCTTCAGATTCGGAGAATATGCTTTCTTGTGACACATTTATGAATATGATTCAAATAGTTCTGAAGAGGAAAGCATACATGTTTGCGATCGATTGAAGCATTTATTCCGTGCCATTATGAGGCAACATTGAGGGGAAATGTCTCATCGAAAAAGAGGCACAAAATGGCGACCTCCTGTGGCCACCTCCGTTTCCACAGGCTGATACTTTCCTTATATGGAGCTTGGACGCCTTCATCTGGCGGCTTTTGGGTGCAACACGAGGTCCCCAGACCAAACAAGTACAGCAAAATACATTGACGTGATGGAAGGACCGCTACAATGCGTCTTTTTTTCGGTCAGGGACGTTCCTTTCGTGACGTCACGTACAGACTCGTCACCAACTCAAAAACAAGACTTCCTGAATATTCAGCGCGAGTCTTAAAACGTAAAATATACCTATATGCGGTGGAATCTTATTAAAATACTCCCAGTGGAAGTCATTTGAAGCCATTTTCACAAATTATGGACAGAACTTGTCCAGAGAAGTCGGTTGTCCTTCAACTTGTTAATAATTCCTTCCAATTATTTTCAGAACTGCAAAAACATGAGACTGCATGTCAACACAATCGCCAGGAAATATGATGTTGGTAGACAGGGGGGTGATTCGAGGTCAGCAATAGCAGGCACAATTTTAAATCTCCACCATCCTTTTTTTCTTTTATTGTTGGAGTGATACAAATCAAAACTGAAAAACCATCTTGACAAAGCACACGGCACGAGCAAACTATTTCAAAAAATAATTGTTTTGCCACAATCAGGGTCTCAAATTACAAGTCAAACCTTAGTTGTCGACTCATTCACTGCCAGACGATGTGCAAAAATGTGTCCACGCCAGTTTTTGTCATTTTCACTCAAATTATAAGACCCACAGAATATTGAGTTTTAGGACTACATAAACATTCAATAGGGTGTAACAAACCTAGTACTCTCTTCTTTCATCAGAAAAAAAAGAGTAACTTCGTAAGTTATATGGGTCTGGAGTTATATGAGCTTAAAATGAGGGCGACTGTCCAAAATACATGCAATGCAATACATACATATCGGTTTATATAGCACTTTAACAACAGCTGAAGCGGGAACAAAGCGCTAACATGGAAGAAAAGGGGAATGATGCCCCCTTGTGGAAAGGAATAAACATTGCCAGACGGCATGGCCAGCGCTTTATCGGCACCCAAGCATGAAAAAACAAAACCTGAACAAATTCGGGAATGGCTCTCTACGTCATATTTTCATTTTCCGAATACATTTTTGAATGGCAGTGAATGAGTTAATTCAATAACACTACTGCGTGGGTCACAGTAAGATGCGACAGGAAGTGACATATAAGGAAGCGGAGGGGAGTCGAGCGGTGCATTCAGGTGCGCTCAGTTTGGTCGAGAACCAATTTTCGATTGTTAACCGAGGCATAAAAAAAACTCACGGAATTTTTGGTCGATAACCCAATTAGTCGGGAACTGAGACGTTCGAAACGTGAGGTTTGACTGGATTCATGTAAATTTCGCAGAAATCAAAGATTTATCACAAAACATCGGAGAAGTACAAAGACTCCTTTCCCCCCTAGTCCAGTTGTCTCAAGTTTTTGAGACAACTGGTTGAGGAGGCATGAAAATGTCAATATTTAAAGGTGGTAAACAACAACAGTAAATGTCTGATACATTAATTGTTTGATTGTGTTCAACCACACATTAACATAAGCAATTCCTTTGGAAGGGATAGTGCGAGCTTAGCAGAAAATTGGCCTGCAGGGGCTTTGGGGAATGACAAAAGCAGATTGCATGATGTGCTGGAAGACTAAGCTAGTGGAACCGACATTTGAAGCTTTCTTTTTTTTCCCTACTCACCTAATTATTATCTGTCTGTGCACTTTTTAGTGTTTTTCTTCACAAGTCTTGGAAAAGCTCATTCTGAAGAGAGTTGTCATGCGTAAAATAAGCTTCATTGTTTGATTGTTTTTCATTTATTATAATTATCTTTTCTGCTTGTGATGAAGACATTTTGGGAAAATGACATAATCTCTCTTGGAGTGCTTTACATTTTTCAAATTTTCGCTCTCCTAGCATTAGTCTGTTGGTTCAACACTATGAATGTGAGTGTGAATGGTTTTCTGTCACCATATTTGGCCCCTAACTGACCAGTGAGCCGCCATGGTTGTAAATACAGTCAGTCTTCGTCCAGCTTGGATAAGCTCCAGCAAATCTGATCATATTATTGAATGTGTTCACGTAACATTCATAAATGTCATTCATGTGTCATTTGACATCACATTTATTGCAGTCATTCACATCTCGCCATCCATTTTTAAAAATTGGACTGAAAGAGATGTTGTATCTTTTTCACCAAAAATTATTTCCATTTTTTTATAGTCTGCGGTCAAAGAACGAGGGAACAGAGAACGGGGGAAGCCGAAGGTATTAATTTAAAACGGCACGAACCTCAGCCACCTCCATTATCGGAGAGTTTGTTTGGCTGTCTCAACACTTATACAGTGGCAAATTTAAAATTAATTATGCATGAATTTGATGCATAAATTACAATTGAGGCATGGCGAAGAAAAAAAAAAACCCAGATGAAAATGGAAATCGGGCTATCAAAGGACAGCGTCAAAAATCAGACGCTGTGTGCACGAGATGGGAAAATAAATGTTTATTTTCGGGTCACTGGGGATGTTAATTACAGTAGTTTTTTTTTTTTCAAACCAGTATTTTATCTTTGTCTCTGGTGTGAGCTGGGAGAGATTGCCACCACAAGGCCGGCTCCCATTTATTATAAATGACAGCTTGTCACCTGAAAGGACATTTTCAATGACAGGTTGCCTGTAACACTGAAGATCAAATACCATGACCTAAAGGCGACGACAGGAAGTAATTGCAACTATTGCCTACTATACATTACACGGACATTGAGCTCATAATTTACTATTAACAGTGTTTCATTTCCTGGTGCATTTGTGTGGCAAGTAAGAATGTTAAAAAGTGACATACAGATGCGTTGGACCATGAAACATTTTGTTGGAGCAATGTCCTCATTTCAGGCCACAAAATAGAACACGAACCTCAGCCAAAGCTGAACGTTTCAGGAAAGTGAAAACAATTCCTCATGCTTTGTATTTGGGGTTGTTTGTCCATTTGTTTGTGAGTAGACAGGAGATTATTGCTGGAGAGTGAATGGCAGCATGATTCTGGGGTCAAAAGGTTTCAATTGTATGATATTGTGAACATCTGGTTCTGATTGTAGCTTGACTGAATTTGAAAAGGGAGAGAAGCTTTATCAATTCAACTCCAGGAGTTTTACTAGGTTCAAAATACGTGCTCAAAGGATAAAATAAATCCATCCGTCCATCGTCTGATCTGCTTTATCCTTGCAAGGGTCGCAGGGCTGTCTTTGGGAAACCGGCAAGGGACACCCTACCCTTAGAAAATCCACGTAGGAGCTGGAATTGAACCCCCAACCGCCACACTGTGAGGTTGATGCGCTAACCACTCAACCCCAGGGTGCCCGGTTCAAGAAATATAAAATACAACAATATATCCCAGTCTCTATCATAACCTAAATAGATAAAATACTACTTGTTCAAATATGGTCATTTCTTCATGCAGCATTCTTCTTCAATTATTTGGACACTCTGCTGTGAAAACGATTCCCAAACTGTTAAAAATGCTGAAAATATTGCTTGCCTATGAGCATTTAAGATGGTAAAATTTGACCCTAGAGTTGCTTTGGAATTTTGATGGTCATCTGATGTTCCTGAATGAGATTCCACTTCATCCCGGAAAATTCAAAGCGGACATGTTCCATTTTAATCCAACGAAATGACACCCAGGAAATGCTCTCACGGTCAGAAACTGCCGGCATGCATTGCGAACAATCACAGCTTTAAATGGGTGCTTTATTTCAATTTGAACCAGGGGCTCTGATTGCAGCCATAACCCGTCCATGAGCATCCGAGAAGAACATTTTCTGTACATTTGTCAGCTCCCCATTGTGCACTTCCATTGACAAACTGCTCGCAGAGCAATTTCACCAGAAATGTCAATACACCATCCTGCTATGACTTTTGTCCATGCTCTTCAAAGACTTTTCGGATGGTCACCGCACCATTGGCTTACATGTGGATGGGATGTTTATTTTTGCCGTGTGTGCAGAAGGACTATTAACTCACAACAGGGCGCTGATCAAATCTGTGCTACGGCACGGTTGGAGGGTGACGTTTTCCTCCAGCTCACCTGAAAAGAACTGCAAGGCTTGCAGTCTTGCTTCTTCTTACATTTTAAGGCCCGACATGTCTGAGGATGATTGTAAGGAAGAACACGACATGGTTGGTTAACCTCATATGTCTGCGGGTGAAAAAAAAAATGATTTATTGGAGCGCCTCGAATGTCAGTTAGCCTTCTTAAGCAATGTAGGCATCCACAGCCCCTCTAGGGCACAAATGTTCCGATGCAGCGGTCCTCCAACAACAGCCGAAGTCAATTAATGTGGAGCACGTCGCGCCAGCAGATTCACCATCTGCTTCATATCTGCTGCTCTGTTGAAAGCATTAAGTAGGCTGATTATAGACATTATCAGCAAGTGCCACTCTTTTTGACAACAGATGGGAATTGTCCCGCTGTGCTGGCAGATAAATAGTATTGTCTATATTTTTAGCACGGCAATTCTGCACTGTATTTATTTTAACCTGTAGATAAATCCCAGAAGAAAATAACAGTTATAACCCACACCCAAGGGCAGACTGGAATCAAAACAATTAACAGACGTGCACTCAACTGACCCATGATTTGCAGATTTGATTTGCAGGCTCTTCTTACCTCATTGTTATATACCGTACGTACTCACAAAATACCTATATGGTGAAGAGGCATATAATCTTTACACAATATATTTGCATTCGTTGCAAAGGAAAACACAAGGAAGCATTGATTTTTGAGAATCATCAATATAACAGGGAAAGCTAATGTCATTTTTTTCTTAGATATTTCTGAGTGGGAGCATATGAAACCTGAACAACTATGACTTCGGTACTGATCCCTGCGGGACACCACAGGCTACTCTAATATACTAAAGTGGCCAATGTGTCCTAGTGTTTGCAAAGGTAGCGAATGTTGCATTATTAGCATTAGGATCTTTGAGTTTAGATCAGATTAGATTGGCCTTTATTAGTCTCACACTCATACCTGTCAATTTATACGTTTTCCCTGTATTTTATACATTTTTTTACCATTTCAAATAATGTATGGCGTACTGCAACTTTTGATACAGATGTCTTTTTTTTAAATTGTCAATCGTTTTGGCTGAAATCCAGTTCGTCTCAATTGTTACGGCAAACCAGCAAAAGTAATCCTCAATTGTATATATATATATATTTTTATCTCTGCTAAGGCAGCCACTTCCGAGAAGCCATCTTGAAGTCAAAACAATAAAAAATTGTGATCCCTCTAAGAATTGGGGAAACTCTTACACTCTGGTTGGGAATTGTAGACAAAATTAGCTGTCAAGCCAGAAACCTTCCTATTCTTTCTCGTCAGCACAGTATATTAGTATATTGATAGAAGATACTTTAAAATTGGATTCTAAAAAAAATGAGTACCAGTCAGTGAGATTACTGATTACTTGGTTGCTGCTGTTATAACTGGTAACTACAAAAGAGTCGAATATGATCAAACATTCATATTCACTCACAGAGGGGAGAAAGCCATCCTTTCCATTGGTGAATATTGATTCAACCCCCTTCCTATCTATGAAAAGACACCGCGGGCTAATTAGGCCTTCAAAATACAGCGCACGTATCTAACAATTAACTCCAACTTTGTGCTCCGATGGCATTTGGTTTTCAGTGTGCTTCTGGTTGGAATTGACTAAATGCCACATGGACAATGATTGCCCTCGACCATTAGCCAGCTTCTGATTCTCATCTCATGAAGCTTGTTATGGCAAAAACCTGTTTGTGGGGGGTGTTAGGGCACTATGCTATCGTTCAACCTTAGTGTAGCCAATGTGGAATAGTCCTAAAAAGCCTTGCATACATGCAGTATATTTATATATGCCTGTAAAATTCCAATTATCGTAGGGGGCGTGGTATTCGAATCAAGAAGACTGTTTTACTAATGTATCACTAAAAATGTGCACATACTCTCAATAAATAGCTTGGGAGAGGGCTGCAGAAGTTGGACGTCGGTCATGAATGTCTACATCCCCTACCGGCAGTAAAAGACAATCTTCCCGTGTTCGAGCGTTTGTTCACAGTGTCCGACCGAATATCTCTGTCAGATGGATGGATGTATTTGGATGGGTGTATTTGGATTGATGGATGATGGATGGATGAATAGATGGATGGATGGACTGATTTGATTTGGATGGATGGATGATTGATGGGTGGATGGATGATGGATATATTTGGATGGATGCATTTGGATGGATGGATGTATTTGGATGGATGGATGGATGGATGATGGATATATTTGGATGGATGGATGTATTTGGATTGATGTGTAGATGTATTTGAATGGATGGATATGCACAACCCAGATACAGACGCAATTGCTCCGATTGCATCCACATTTCAGAAAATGATTCTCTCTGTAATTATTTTCCATGTTAACCTTTGAGGTGATTACTGTGACATTTCCTTCACATTCACCCTCCCCCTTCCACATGCACTTGCTGTCTTGCTGCCTTTTCACCTCCACATTTCAACTGTAAACCAGCCCCAATAATCAAGCAGGCTGAAAAGACCGGGCCCAATTAAAAGTGTTTTACCAGGCGATGTAGTTTGACAGGAGCTGATGCACTCAGCGCAGCAAATGCTATTTTAACAACAAATTCATGAATGTGTAATTGTGGGGATAATCAACATAATGGTTTAAGTGTTGTAATGGAGCAAGCCACCACCTGGGCTGGCGCATACGCTTGACAGCCATTTACACTGTTTTTATTCATTACAGATTTAAAGCACAAGCTTCCGATGTACGGAATGTACCAACGTGTAGTAAGATCGACATGATACAGTCAGTGTACTTGGGTCGCTTTGAAACATGTAACCCTTGCTAATTAAAACGTACTGTATATCGAAGTGGATTTCGCACGTATCTTGTGGGGAAGGTGTTAAATGTGTTAAACAGTTGAAATGTGTTAAATTATTCACCCCCGCACTCTGGTGGTATTTTGTGCACAATAAAGTCATTTATAAAACTAGTGCGTCTCGCATCCATTTGAATACTGCCACTTTCCTATGAATGCAAACCGCCCAGAAATTAAGCAGCACTTTCATGTGATACTTATTTTCATCACTTTCAATCTTTCGAGTAAACAGGAAAATTAAAGTTGGTGTTAAGAGAAAGTACATGCGCTTAATGTAAGCCACCGTGATAAAGCTATGTTCTCACTGTCTTTTGGGATTGGCGCCATGGAAGTGGCTGTCTTTACAGAAGCTCCTATATTTTGTTATTCTACTAATTGGTTGTCCTTTCCTCTTCCTTTCATAACTTTGCTGCTGTGAGGTTCAATTTGGATCATTCGTACAACAGTCTGTTTAGGCAACATAGGATTAGTAATGCTGATGAGGTGATACCAGAGCAAATAGGGCAATCAGGCCAGTCGTTAGTCAGGACAATAGGAGCCATCAGTGGAGCCGCAGGGAGTAGTACTCTGCTCCCCCCAACCGGAGAGCAGGAACCTATCATAGCAGAGTCCAGCACCACCATGTCTGGACAGTAGGGATATATATATATATATATATATATATATATATATATATATATATATATATATATATATATATATATATATATATATAGGGCCACAATGGACCACTCCTGTACGACTGAGAGTTTACACAGACGTTTTGCTGCTGTGAATTGACAATTTCTCCATTGTGAGACAAATAAAGGTAATCTAATCTAATCTACTTTTTAGAACTATTCCACGCTGTGATCACAAAAACAATAATTAAATAAAACAAAATCACATTTTAGAACCTAATAACGCTAGACGTCATCAATAATAATAGTAAAGGTGTACCACTTTGTATTAAATGGATTTCAAATTCCAGTATGTGCTTCACAGAGTTATGCAACAACATTTAAAGGCAAAATATGGAACGAAGACATGACTCAAGTTAAATTAAAGACATTTAAAAGCTAGGGAGAGAAATAAGAAATGGTTTAGTAAAATTATGTAAAAAATATGAGGTGCAAGAACACGGTTTTGGTAAAATTTGTTAATTTCTCCACTGCGAGACTAATAAAGGGAAATCCAATCCAAATTATGGAAATGGTTTAAAAGAACTTAATCAAAGCGATGGAGAGGAAAAACCTTCGTAGTTTTTGTGACTTGTTTTTCCCCATTCAATAATGGTGAAGTTGTGAATTGTTGAGGTTTTATTCTACAACATATTGAGACAAATTATGTTTCAAACGGTTTGAGTTGCATTTTGAAGTGGTTCTGCTAGGTTTGTGCAAGACCTGGAGTGTCAAACTGATTTTTTTTTGCCAGGGGCACCCCCCGCCACCCAAGTGAGGAATATGGATGGATAGTTTTCAAATTTGAAGTAAAAAATAACGACTGTTATTGTGGTTTACATGGGACATTTTGAAATTATGGTCCCGGACTTTAGCAAGCATCATGGAATTTCACAAGTTTGATTTGCTTTCGCGGGCCGAATAATATGATGTGGCAGGCTAGATTTTGACACCTGTGTGCCAGACTGTGGATTTTTCAAAAATGCAGTGCCCTGTTAATTTTCACAAAAATTCAACTCTGAATACAAATCATACTGATAGTTAATGAAAAGTCGGACTTTTGAAGACTTCTGAAAGGAAAAAAAGCCCAAAAGTCTGCACTCACCTATATCTATTTTAGTTTTGCGAATTTTTTTTTCAGTTTTTCAGGTTATTACATGGATCTTCACACTGCTTTGTTTGGCCCTCGAAAGGTCTCCGGAGGGACCTAATGACTTTCATTATCAGATAGGGGAATTTAATTCGAGCTGCACCGCTGTCAGAGATGAGTAGCCTGATACGAGGCCATGCAGGAGACAATAAAAGAGTGAGTAATTGCTCTTTAGGGGAAGGGAGGGCCCGTTGCATGCTGTTTTTGTGGGTGACGACAACCCGACGGGTTGAGACGTGGTGGAAAATGCTTTTGCGAGGAAAGTAAGGGAGCGGGAGGGACACCAAGCGTGTTTTATGAAAGAAATCAATAGTGAGTTGCTACGTACAGATTATGAGATTTGTGCTGGGATCCGTTTACTCATTGTGATTGGAGCAACGGTCCGCATTATTATCTACAAGGCTTCTAATGCGTTCGCAAACAAAAAAGGGCGAACTGGATGAGTGCTAGGAGAGCAAAGGCAGATTAGTAATAAGTGATTTAGAAACCATTCAGGTGTGAGATTAAAGTCTTTTTACCTTTTAGCCCCTCCCTCACTGTCAGAATATGTATATTGATGCCTAAAAAACCCTACATTAAAAAAAAATAAATAAAGTGGTTTGCTATCGATCGATGTCATTACATCTCACAATTGAGCAGATGTTCTAATATCGCCTCTCACACCACGATGGCAACCTTGATGAAGACAAGAATGCCTCAAAGAACGGGAATCTCTGTCAGGTGCGCCACTGCCCATTTCCCGACATCTGTAGATTCTACCCATCTGTCTCCACAATCCTGTCACTCTGCCTCCATGCGCTGCACCAAGTGTTTAGCCACGCATGCACAAAAAGATATCAAATCAGCCTGATGAGTGCAGCTGGTCTAAAACGAAGATAGATGATAATTATTATTTTTTCCCTTCCTCATGGTGGATTTTTTTATTCTATGTAGATTTTCAATGTGACCACTGATAAGGTGCTCACATGATGGATAGTTGTACTCCAAAGAAGCGATTGGCGTGGACGTGGCTATCCAGCTGTTACTTAGGCACATCATGTCATAAGAAGCACATGTTTATGTATAGGTACCTGCCTGGACATCTTATCTCATCATCATGGATTTAATTTTTCGACGTCTTTCTTTCCTTTCATAACTTTGCTGCTGTGAAATGTAAATTTCTCCACTGCGAGAAGAATAAAGGCACATCCAATCCAATCACACTTGTTATTCCAAAATACTGCAACAAAGTACAATACAATACCATTCAAGAGAATACATATTGATTCATATAGCGCTTTAACAACAGCTTAAACTGGAACAAAGCGATTTTCATGGACAACTATCATACACATACATACATAAATAAAACGTTTTTCTGATGTCAGTTAGGAAACAAAAAATGGTGTCGGTTGTCCTTTAAACGTTAGCATGGCTGCGCGCTTGTATCCCTGTTTGCAACCCCAAAATGTTCAAAGGTAGACCCATATCAATGGCCAGCAGAGAGCAGCATTGCTTTCCAATGGATTCATCTGGTGTCTGAGTTCGAAGTGATTCAGCACTGCTGAGGAGCAAGACTTTGGTAGTTAGGTGATATGAGAGGGTCAGGAATGGGGATGGGCGGGGAGGGGTTTCTGGGGTAGTATAAATGAGGAGAAGGAGTGACAGGAGCATCACCGGAAGAAAGACAATACAATGACTGACAGATGGGAAGTGG